>NC_134710.1:193828291-194128291 GCF_043290135.1 Rhipicephalus microplus
CAACTTTCATTCGTCCAAAGCTTGAATATGCATCGTCAGTATGGGACATCGGATATGAGAACCATATAAAATTACTAGAAAAAATACAAGATCGCTCAGTCCGTTTCATTCTCAACAAGTACCAAAGAACTGCCAGTGTTACAAACACATCCTACAATTTCCACCACTATCACACCACAGAGAACTGCCTCGACTGTCTTTTTCATAAAATGTACTGGTAGTTAATACGTGAGGTTTAACGTCCCAAAACCACGATATGATTATGAGAGACACCGTAGTGGGAGGCTCCGGAAATTTCGACCACCTGGGGTTCTTTAGCATGCACCCAAATCTGAGCACACGGGCCTACAACATTACCGCTTCCATCGGAAGTGCAGCAGCCGCAAACGGGATCCGATCCCGCGACCAGCGGGTCAGCAGCCGAGTACGTTAGCCACTAGACCACCGCGGCGGGGCATGAATTGCAACGAGATGCGGGGCTAACGTGTCGGCGTTTCGCATGCGTTCGTGTACCCGCGGTCAGCGCATCGAGCAGACGACCGCCGTGCAACGCTCCTACGCGTTCGAGCACTCATTGTGCTCATCTATTCTACCACAACGTATATTTACATTCTATATTCATTCAGCCCCCGCCATACATTTCATCGCGCATAAACCATCGCCAAAAAAGTAAACATTCCACACAGTAACACCATTGGCTTTTCATATTCATTTTTCCCTAAAACAACAAGAGATTGCAACGACCTACCTGCAACACTCACAAGCATAACATGAATAACTTCAATATCGCTCTTCAGAGTTTCATCTCAAATTAGCATCAATGTTTTACACCTTTGATTGTAATATAGGTTTCTTGCTATGCTTCCAAAAACTTCGTTTTGAAAACTGTTACTTTTGCGCATTATGTTTTTTGCGATTATCACGTTTTACCATTTTTCGCGTTTTGTTTTTATCTCTCGGCAGTTTATTGAGTGTATTGTGGCGGCTGCATTTCTGGTGGAAGCGGGAATGGCTCGTGTGCTCAGATTTGGGTGCACGGTAAAGAACCCCAGGTGGTTGACATTTCCGGAGCCCTCCACTACGGCGTGTCTCATAAACATATGGTGGTTGTGGGACGTTAAACCCTCCATATCAATCAATCAATCAGTGTATTGAGTATATGTATATTCTACAAGCTCTTATTCTAACACTCCCGGGATAATTAGGTGTTTTTGTATTGCTGCAATAATAATTACGCCTACTTTTGCCTTTGTTTTGTGACTCATATTTGTTAAGTGCCACCGTGATATTTTCTATCTATATTTTGTACCTATAATCAAGTAGTTATTATGTACCAGCGTTTGCCCCTACCCTCTTCAATGTACGTTTGTACCCTGAGGGTATTTGAAATAAATAAATAAATAAATATAGAAATATCTTAAACTTTATTACTGTAAAATTACACTATACTGGAGTGTAAGGTAAAATGTGGGGTAATAAAAAAAGTTGTCGAGGGTGAAGTAGAGTATTTTTGACCATGCCGTAGGGTCTTTTCCAAAAACTTGTTTGCAACACTGGTAAACATGCAATCTGCATCAACTGACTCATATCGTGATAAGCGCGGCAATATTTCCTGCTCAGTTGCGAATCGTTTTGTTAACCCATTAATTCCCAGTATGAGAAACATTTTTCGAAACTTCAAAATATTTCTTGGCCACGTCCTTAGAGTCACTAGGAGTGCAAATTTTCAATAAAAAACATGAAGACATAGTCTGCAAATTAATGATGGGATGTTGCATATGTGCAACAATGGGCAGTAGTGTATAAAATGAAGGCCAAGCCAAGTGAAAGAAACTTTTTATTGCTACCAATAATTTTGGCGAATTTTCAAATTGAAGAAAGCACAATACAAGCATAGCTGTTTGGCGCCTACTGGTGAAAACTAACAAAACAGTTACGGTCTTTGTTGAAACACATCACCTTACACTTTGCACACGAAACTTAGGTGTACCCTCCTGGGCATGCCTTGCAGCGGTTCTGTTTTGCATTCCATGTGGGCCAGTGCTCATTGCTGTCTCTTCTGACATCCCGGGGGACATTTAGGCACACTTTCTTGAATGGTGTGACATTCTGAATCGAAGGGCGCCCTGGTGGTCGTTTGTTGAGCAAGATCAGACTCGTTGCAAGCTCAAAGAGGAAATCTCTCAAGGGTGTAGGCGACAGTTTGTGCTTTTGGAGAATTCTCTTGTGCATGAACCATGCATTAACAGCTGCTATTTTGAGCGTGTGCCAAAACAAATACATATACCAGCGTTTATACCTGATAGAAAAGCGATAGGAGAAGCACATTTTGTCTAGAAGATCCACGCCGCCCATTGATCTGTTGTAGGAAGAAATGATCGCTGGACAATCGACAAAAATATGCTTTTTCTCCTTGCTGTCCCACCTTTTGACTGATGTAAGCGGGTCAGCACCAATGCAGTTCGAAAGAAGAGTAACAGTGCGGTTGTCATGCCACTTCACTGCCACCATTGTCTTTTGGTCACATGAAGTGACTGAAGTATCACAGGTGTCCCGACCTCGCCTTTTCGATTTCTCATCCATCAACTTGCTGCAGCTGAGTCTGTTTTCACGAACCGTACCAATATAGGAAATTCTCATTCTTGAAAGCTCCTCTACAAGCTGAGGGCCTGTGAAGAAGTTATCAGCGACAACTAGGTTGTCGTCTCGCTTCGGTAGGCTGGAACACAGCTGGAGCACGACACCAGCTCCCAACCCAAGCTGGTAGCCACCCTGGCTGCCATAAAAACCTTTGTTGCAGCGCTGGTAGCCATCGAAATCATAACACAGACCTGATTCCCCAGAACGTGCCCAAAGTTTTAGACCCCATTTACTCTTTGGTTTAGTAGGAATGTACTGACGATTGTAACACCGCCCACAGAAAGAGATCAAGATTTCGTCCACTGCAGATTTTTTTTCTTGGGGCAAGACAACCATGTTGCTGCGCAAGGAACTGAGCCATGGGCGCACTTTCCAGCATTCGTCTTCTTTTACTTTGTCATTGGCCGCTTCATTATCAAAAAAATGCAGGTGGCTTGTGATCTTTTCAAATCTGTTACGGGACATTACCTGGGCTACTAATTCATATGTACTTCCATTTTCCCAGTAAGCACGAACCCTGTGCATGTTTACAAGTCCCATCCTGAAAAACATGCCCAGAACAGATGTAAGTTCTTTCACGGTGAGGTTTAGAGTGGCTCCATGTTTTTGAAAGTAGTACTTATTGCTTTCATCGACGACAGCCTTTAGCATGGATCGAGAAACAAACATGTCAAAGTATTCCACTGCACTCAGCGGCTCTGCAGGTGGCAGCGGAAAGTTGTTCTCGAAACTACCTGCCTCGATATCAAAATCCTTCTTCCCCCATGTGTACCGCCTTTTCATGTTCTGCAGTATCCGATCTACTGGAGGCGCATCTGTCGAGGTAGCAACCTCTTCCTCAGCTTCTTCTACCTCAGTTTGGATGGCATCTCCTTCATCACTGCTGTCTCCAGACACTTTTTCGCCACTTTTTTCATCAGCGGAAAAATCGCTCTCATTAGGGTTGATAACATCTAGCAGGTTTGCATGAACAAAACGCTTCGGCCTCTCTTTTGGAACTGAATAGAATGTTGAGGTTGAAATTGCAGTATGTCCCTGAAAAATCGTTAAAACAGCAAAATTAGCAAACAAACATTCGTTCACACACTCCACATGAATGCGTGTCACGATATGTAAGACGCGTTTCAAGCAGAAAAGCAATGTTGCATATCTGCAACAATGAAAATTATGGCATTTAGTGCCCACTGTTGCATATGTGCAACACACCACGTGCAAAAAATATTTTCTCGAACAGAGCAAGCAAAAAACTAACTGTTGGGTTCTAGATTACTGTCAAGAGTGTTTAGAACACACATTCAGTGAAAAAAGCAGCGCAGCTTAACTTGTGGGCTTATAAAAAAATATTTACAGTACCTTGATTGCGGAGCTCGACGACGACGTGGATGCTGCCATTTTGCAAACTGCATATACGACGAATGTGGCCCCCAAGCGGCTGAAACTGGTACTGTGTGGAACGAAGAACCCTCGAAATAGCATAGTATGGACAACTTTTACCAGTGCATCAGGATCCTTGCAATCGGCAGGGCACGGAACTGGGTGTTGCAGATATGCAACAAGGGGCAATAATGGGTTAAAGCAGCCCAATATTGCCCAGTTGGCTATTCTAAGAGATCGAAGCTGGAAAATTGAGAAAATAAATTAAGTAATGGTCGGGCCCTGCATAGTTCTCTCTTTCGTTCGGCAGGTGCTGGGCGTGGCTACACTGGCCGCCTACTGCGTCCACTTGGCGCTATTGATGGCCGAAGAGCCGCTGGGTCGGCTCCTTCCCAAGCTGGGCACGAAGACCAAGGCGGGCAGTGGGACCAAGGAGGACAGCGGGTCGCAGCATTCGTGGGAGCCACCCGCCGGAGTTGACGACGGCACCGCGCCTCAGCTGGGGCCCGTGGTGCTGCGACCGCGCCGCTCGTCCGTCGACTCCGGAGAAGGCGGCACCCGCCGGCCAGAACTGCCCGGCTCAAAGTCGCCGTCACTCACTTCGTCCCGCAGCTCATCGGACTGCGCCGATACGGCTAGCGTGCATAGTGCGAACTTCGTCACCGTCAACTTGGACGACGTGACGCAGCCGCCTGGCAGCAGCGAAGTGCCCTCGTGAATGACGTCTCCGACAGGGTGTCCCGTATTGGACAATGAGCTGTGATATGCCTTGCCCGAGCCACAGGGACGGCGTGCTGACTATATATATTCTCACTTTGCACGATTCACTCCGCGCGCGTTTCGCCCCAGCTAGTTCCGAGCAGATTCTTTTGTATCGCCGGACGCGGTCAATAGTCGGAGGTCTCGCGAGATTCGCGCGTTGCGTCACTCACGACCACGGCGGAAGCGAACACGGAACAAACACAGGAACGCGTGCTGCGCCAAAGAATCAACGTCAACCAAGTTATTATATATACACAATTTCGAATTCACGCAGAGATTACTACTCAGTACTCGACAGTGCCTCGTATACATACATATCGCGTGGGAGATATTTTTTATGCGATTCTGCCATGTGGTTCGCGCAACGAACTTGATAAAATACATTCCAAAATGGTTCTTATATGGTCACAGTAACAAACTATTGAAACAAGGCACCTTCAGCTTGCCACCCTGTATGCTTTAATTACGGACGATTATATGTTTTATGATAGGCTAAATGTACTTGGTTTACCTCTTTGTACAAATACAGCGAAATTTGTCACGAGGTAATAATAAAATGTTTGGAGCAACGTAGTTCCTTTCCTAATTTTATTGCATGCGTGCTTTCGTCGGTGACAAAATGCTTGCTGTATGGCAAGCAAAGAAGGGGAATTCTCCGAGGGGTTCTTTTCTTTGCTAAACACAACCGAATAGATCCAACAGGCCAATGAAAGCATGGGAGGCTTTATTACTTCTTTTTAACTGTATACAATGTAATAATTACGATATATATGAAAATCAGTTGAAGTGGCCGAAGAAGCATGCTTTGCGTCGGTGGAGTTCGAACCCGCAACCTTACGCATCCGATGCTCCGTCAATTGAGTTATGACGAAAGGTTCGGATCGCACAGACGGAAAAGCTGCTTTTTCATTCACTTCAATTTCTTTGAAAGTATGTCATAATCATTACACTAAATTTAAAACTACAAAAATTCGGCAGATCCCACGTACCTAGGAATCGACGTTACGCGAAACATGCGGAGGAAAGGTGACCGTGTCGCAATTTTTTTATTGAGCCACACGTCATGAAATGACGCTAAATATATGTACAAATGTTGCACGCACAGACATATGTCGAAGAGTTGCAGATGTTAATATAACCAGTTGTTCGCACTCGCGCAACATGCGTATTAGCAACATCAGAAGCTGATATTGTCACGGGGTCGTGACGTGGCCGGAGACAGGAGACTTCGTGTTGGGATTTAACTGTTTATTTGGGCGAACCTGTGCCCAGTAAACGGAAAGTCCAATTACAGCAGCAGTCTCGCACAGATAGCAGTCTCGGACTGATAGCGGCGAACGGATCGTCGGCCTTCGATCAACAACTGACAAGCGGCGAAGCGCGTCGGCATTTATACTCTTGCCGTCGAATGTTCTGGCGTTATCGCTGGCGGTGGCGTAGGTTCCAGAACAATCTGTACCGTTCGCACAGTGGGCGTGATCTTATCGAAATGATCTACTACAGTCCGGAACCTTCTCGAAAACTGCAGGCGCGGTTTGCGCTGAGAATCGTGTGGTGTTTTGGGCCGATAACAAAAACTTGGGAAATGGAACGTGGCAATATGATGCGCTGATCCTCGCGAGGATGCTGGCCCCGGACACTGCTACATAAATCAACTTCAGCGCATGGCAACTACCCACAATTGACGTTAACCCGACGTGACGGCTGTATAAAGGAGTACATATGTAATGTTTATAAAATTGGGTGGTCAGCACTGCAACAACTATTGACGTTTCACGAAGATTAGCGTCTATTTGAAATGTAGTTCCGATATCTGGCGTAGCTCTGTGGTAAAATGCTTTATTGCCACGCAGAATGATTGGGTTCGATTCTAGCTTAACGCTCGCCCGTTAAATTGCCCATGTGTGTTCTCGTCGTTCCTGGGTAGATACCAAGTGTCAATCACCTGTGGCACATACCCGCATACCAGCGGCACATACCCGGCCACGGGTATGTGCCACTGTCTGGCGGGAAGTGTTTGACGACGTACGCGACGGGATTGTGACATTATTCATGTCTTGACTAGCGCTTCATATTCATCAAACCATCTTACCCTTGCATGCTAATTTTGGTGCACGCCAAGGTAAGGGGATGACCACAAGAGCACCCAAACGTAAGCGGCTAGACAGATAGATAGATAGATAGATAGATAGATAGATAGATAGATAGATAGATAGATAGATAGATAGATAGATAGATAGATAGATAGATAGATAGATACGCTCAAAGTCACTGAAGTTCTCCAAGAAATGATTCCCATTTAATAATGATCAGTGTGGTTTCCTTGGCCGAATTGTTCTGTTGGAATAAATGTGATTCTTTACCCTTGTGCGTAAACACGCATAAATAACAGTGAGAGCAATCAGACCCGCACGACGGGTTTCGGCGACTCAAGACAAGCGGACACAAATTTCGCCAAAAGATTGATCTCGCGACGATCGGCCCGCGTTCTGCGCAATATCCAAGTTCTACGGGCGGTAGAATTTGAAGACGGAATCCTATAGTTCCCGGTTCACATAGGAGAGTTAACAGAAACCCAACGCAACCTAAACGAGACGGCACGCGAGCTCTTGAACCGCACAGGCGACCATCGTCTATGAGCCAATTGACACAAAATACCTCATGACACTCTACAACGACATTACCGAGGACCTCTACCTAGCCCTCTGAACCTTTCTTTTGCCCAGTCACAAGTTGAACAGGACGCAGACGGCGGCCCTAGCACAGACTCGCACGCACCCCAACACCGCACAGTGAAACAGACTCTACCTTAATAAATATATTGCAAGGTCTGCTGTATTGAGGTCGCCACGTTAAGCCACATGCTCTGGAACTGTACCGAAAACCCGAAAACTGCTAAACTGACCAACCAAGTCACCGACCGACCGACTTGAAAGTGCCTTTTTATCAGAATGTATATCACGTTATGAGCACTGGCTTATGAGCATAATATGACAACTGAGATTTTACATGAATTTTAATGTTTAACGTGGATTCGCCATGGGCTACGATGCCGCATCGCTAAGCAGAAGGACGTAACTTATAATTGCTGAATTTTAACGCCCCAAAACCACATATAACTACGAGAGACGCCGTATGCTCTGCAAACATCGACCACCAGGGCTTCTTTAAATCTAGGCACACAGGCCTCGAGTGTTTTTGCTTCCATCGTCCCGCGATCTGTCAGTCTGCGGCCGAGTGCCTTAGACACCGTGGCGGGTAAGGACGTAACTTCGACTCCCTTGACTGCATTTAGATGGTAGTCAATTTCAAAACATCAATCGGCGTACATTTAGGTGAACATGATAGAATTCTAGGCGGTCAGTGTTTATCCGGACTACCTCGTCGTGGTGTTAGCACGTAAAACCCCATAATTTTACTACGCAATGCAAACTTAACGGAGTTGTACACCCGGCACTTCGTCCAACGAAACTATGGTGCGTGCGAAAAAAAAGCTACAGAATAAAGTAAGGAAGAGAGAAAGAAAGCTTTGTTGAATTTTATCTCTAAAAGGTAGATCGGTGAAAAATCATCATCATCATCATCATCATCATCAGCCTGACTACGTCCACTGCAGGACAAAGGCCTCTCCCATGTTCCGCGCTTGCTGCTGCCAATTCATACCCGCAAGCTTCTTAATCTCGTCTGCCCACCTAACCTTCTGTCTCCCCCTAACCCACTTCCCTTCTCTGGGAATCCAGTTAGTTACCCTTAATGACCAGCGGTTATCCTGTCTACGTGCTACATGCCCGGCCCACGTCCATTTTCTCTTCTTGATTTCAACTATGATATCCTTAACCCACGTTTGTTCCCTAATTCACACTGCTCTCTTCTTGTCTCTTAAAGTTACACCTACCATTTTTCTTTCCATTGCTCGCTGCGTCGTCCTCAATTTAAGCTGAGCCCTCTTTGTAAGTCTTCAGGTTTCTGCTCTGTAGCTAAGTACCGGCAAGATACAGCTGTTATATACCTTCCTCTTAAGGGATAGTGGCAATTTACCTGTCGTAATTTGATAGTGCTTGCCAAATGTGCTCCACCTCATTCTTATTCTTCTAGTTACTTAAATTTCGTGGTTCGGCTCCGCGGTTATTACCTGCCCTAAGTAGACATCGTCTCTTACAACTTGAAGTGCACTACTACCTATCTCGAATCATTGCTTTCTTCCGAGGTTGTTGTACATTACTTTCGTTTTCTGCAGATTATTTTTAGAACCCACCTTTCTGCTCTGCTTGTCTAACTCTGTAATCATGAGTTGCAATTCGTCCCCTGAGTTACTCAGCAATGCAATGTCATCGACGAAGCGCAGGTTACTAAGGTACTCTCCATTAACTCTTATCCCTCAATGTTCCTATTCTAGGCTTCTGAAAACCTCCTGTAAGCACGCGGTAAATAGCATTGGGGAGATTGTATCCCCCTGCCTTACACCCTTCTTGATTGGTATTCTGTTGCTTTCTTTATTAAGCACTACGGTAGCAGTTGATCCCCTGTATATTTCTTCCAGGATGTTTATATATACTTCATCCACGCCCTGATTTCGCAGTGTCTGCATGGCGGTTGATATTTCTTCTCAATCAAACGCCTTCTCGTAACCTATGAAGGCTATGTATAGTGGTTGGTTATATTCTGAGCATTTCTCTATTACCTGATTGATAGTATGAGTGTGGTCGATTGTTGAGTAGCCTGTTCGAAATCCTGCTTGTTCCTTTGGTTGATTGAATTCTAATGTTGTCTTTACTCTGTTAGCAATTGCCTTTGTAAATAGCTTGTATACTACACAGAGCAAGCTGATCGGCCTCTAATTCTTCAAGTCCCTGTCCTCTCCTTTCTTATGTATTAGGATGATGTTAGCATTCTTCCAAGACTCTGGTACTCTTCCCGTCAGAAGACACCTCGTAAACAGGGTGGCTAGTTTTTCTAACACAATCTGTCCTCCATCTTTCAGTAGATCTGATGTTACCTGATCCTCACCAGCAGCTTTGCCTCTTTGCATGCTCTCCAAGGCTTTTCTGACTTCTATAATTACTGGTGGGGTGTCATCTGGGTTACTGCTAGTTCTTATAGTATTAATGTCATGGTTGTCTCGGCTACTGTACAGATCTCTGTAAAACTCCTCCGCTATTTTAACTATCCTATTGTTATTGGTAGTTATTTTGCCTTCTTTGTCCCTTAGTACATACGTTAGATTTTTGCCTATCCGAAGTTTCCTCTTCACTGCTTTGACGCTTCCTCCGTTTTTCAGAGCGTGTTCAATTCTTTTCATGTTATACCTTCTTACATCGCATACCTTACGCCTATTAATCAACTTCGAGAGCTCTGCCAATTCTATTTTCTCTGTCGTACTTGAGATTTTGAACAAAACCCGCTGCAGAATCCCAGTGACTGGAGTGCATCGCTGAGAGCCTGGCACTTTGACGTCGTGACTTTGATCTTGGTCGCGATGGCTACATCTCAATGGGAACAAAACGCAAACACGGCCTGTACTTCGGCTTATGTACACCTTGAATGATACTCGAGTGTACTGTAACTTTTAGAGCGCAGATTGAGAGAGCGAATGAAAATGAAATAGAGCGAAGGCGGAGCGCAGTGGAGGAAGGTTCGAGTAACGTTAGTGTCAGCGAGGAGAGCGCCAGCAGAAGGGAACGGACAGATACCACACCTGCTACCCACGGCGCCACAGTAATTCGCACTGTCATTCGTCGGCTGTTGTGGAACCTGCTCACACGCTGCCTTTCGAGCTCTCCCGGGTACTCCTCGTCTTGGCAGTTGATGCGAAATGGACTGGACGGTATTGTCCACGCCAGTCATGCTACTCAATCACGGTGTTCTCTTCTTCATGCGAACCAAGAACTTGTACATGACACTATCCAGAATTTTTTTACGGGGGCGTTTGTGTGTAGAACAGCTATAACTTCGGAAAGTGGTGGTCGATGTGAAGACGTGTAACCGAAAACTTGAAACACGTCGGGACACTTCAGAACCCCCTCAAATCCACTCTAGTTAAGTCCCTCTCCCTATATACGAAATAGTCTCAGCAAAGTTTTTCGTGTACTCAGATTTGGGTGCACGTTAAAGAACCCCAGGTGGTCAAAATTTCCGGAGCCCTCCACTACGGCGTCTCTCATAATCAAATGGTGGTTTTGGGACGTTAAACCCCACATATCAATCAATCGAAGTTTTCTTTGAACAATTAGCGACGCAAATAATGGAAGTGCACGTCATCTGCTACTGCTGCCACGAGCAGAAGCTCAACGCCGCGGACGCCAGAATTGAGGTATTATCGCAAAATCAAAACATTTAACAGCTGTGATCAGAATGCGCATTAGGTAGTATCTGTAATCACCGGTGCCTTTTTTTTGTAGTTACACACAACCGCAAACGGCCAACATCGCCAGAAGAATGCCTGCCGAAGTCAAAACACCATTGGATACATTGAAAACTGACGCCGGGAAGTGAAACTTTGTATCCGGTAACCTTGAACATCCATTTTAGCTGGTTTAAAATGTTTGCGCAATTTCGCCATCCTTCTCTGCCATAGGAAAGGAGGCGTAGCCCGTCGTAACTCTGCACATTAACGTGACACGACGTCGGCGACACGTCATTGATGCACAGCCAACGACCGCACAGGACTCCAGCATTATCACCTTGATCAGCCGGGATTCGATCCCGAGTGATTTCTTTTCATCGCTTCTTACAACAACACAAAGCGGAAGCAATCTGCAGCATTCACTGCGGCTAGACAAAGCAGCAGTAACCACAACGTTAAATGGAAGACGGTACATTTGAAACGCGATACTAGGCGAGCAGCTTTGCCACCGTCTCACAGAGCATGCTCAACTAGGCCGCATGACAAAGTGAATAGAGCTCGCGTCCGAGTTTATAGCTATGTGCACGCTTAGTGTGCAATGGTATCCCCATGCAGTATTTCCCCCTCTGAATCTACGTTTAAAATAAAATGCAAGTTGTGTCGGTGAAATGCAAGCGATTGCTTTCTTATCTTAAGAGTGCTGGTTGGCCGCAGAGCCCTTGTGCGTTGGACACGACAAATGAGTAAGCGTGACAACCACGTTAGAATAAATAAAACAAGATTGGAATAAGAGCAAAATTAGTTACGTTGTCCGAGCCTTGCTTCAACAGCTATCTAGCTTCGAGCGTGCTCTTCGTTTAAGTTCATTGCCATACGCGTCGATGCAGTGACTCGTCATGGGTTATCTACCTGTCACAGAACATCACTACTGCCGAAACACGCTTGCACTTCGCAGTCAGTCCAGTTGAGCACAAAAACTTCGCTTCAGTGACGGAGGTCTGCCGGAAAACACCAGCCAATCGGATGAGAATCTTGTGTGGGTACGCTGTTACACCGGATGTTTGAACACACACCAAGACCACTTCCAGCGCGCTGCTCATGCTTGCGAGACCACTGGTTCCTACTACAATGAGAAGTTCACCATCGGCAACATGCCCCCCTGCTACGCAACGACGCCAACTACAGTCACATAGCAAAACATGTCAGTATCTGTGTCAAAGATAGCGGACGCGGCTCGCCACTACAACGCGGGGACCTCCGTAAACCCCCGTGAACCGCCATGCTGCAGTGTGGCCAGACTCATGACCATGATGATAATGATAGGTTTCTCTTTCTATTGAAGCAGTTTGGCCGCATATGCTGTGACATATTCCGGTAAAAAAGAAACAAAACACAAAAAATTAACGGATGCATAGCGGAGCACACACTAATCACAAGTGTGTGCACTCTCGAAGTGGCGTGACTGTCCGTACGTGGTCCGCAGTAATGGTTCCATGGCTTTTAACGCGATAGCGTTAAAGAGCTCTTATCACTAGAATTCTAGCATCAGCGTGAGCGAAAAATCATCTTGTGTGTGACAAAAAGCTGACAAAGCTGCAAATAAAATAAATTAATAAAATGCTGGCTCCGATTGAGGATCGAACTCAGGTAGCTTGCGCGGCAGGTGCCCTACTCCATAACCAAGCATGTGCTTGGCAATGCAGTGAAAATAATTTCCTCTGCTTGAAAATAAGGTGAAAGTGACTTTCATGCTTTACAAACACACGCGTCCCGTGTATATGCTCCATTATACATGTTATATCAATGTAGTAATGCATGGTACCGGGAGAATTAAGTATTTATTCAGATTTTCTGCGCGAGTAGATCGGTGAGTGGGATCCACAGTGTGGGATCCCATTGGCGCGGGCCGCTGTTCTCGCACGTTTCACGAGGACCTCTTGGGTATTCGGATCCGAATTGGTCAGAGCTGCCTCCCACCCTTTCATGTTGTGTTATGTTCTGGGCTGCAAAGGGTGATTGTGTGGACCATATGTGGTGCAAGGTAGCTGTTTTATTTGCGCAGAACTGCACACAGAGAGAGAGAGAGAGAGAGAGAGAGAGTGTGTGTGTGTGTGTGTGTGTGTGTGTGTGTGTGTGTGTCGGGATCTATCTTTCACGGATTGGGATAAGACATGGTCGTAGGCATGCAACGCCACGCTACGTGTGACTTCTTACTGAGGCTTGGCCCTGGGGGTTCAAGTTTCTATCGTTCAAGTCTTTAGTGTTGCAGAATTTCTGTGTACGGGTCCATAAGCAGAGCTGAAGGTGGATGCGATATGCCTGGGTCGGAGGTCCAGAAGAATGATTCTCGGGCGGAGGCATGGGTGAGCTCATTGCCTTTAACTCTACAGTGGCAGGGTATCCATATCAGCTGTTTCCCGTCTCCCTCTGAACTTGGGGCCAATAATTGTGTAAGGAATCGGTCTGCAATGGGGCCAATGTAGCCTTTACAAAAATTTCGGTAGGCTGCTAGCGACTTTGTGAGAATGAAGGTGGACTAGGGGTTTCGTAGGGCGAGGGTGATTCTTGCTTTTTCCATGCTAGTTGTGGCTGTGTCGTGTGCTGATATACAGTCTATCTCTTTTCATTGATGAATGACGGTTGCCGTGTATTTGCCGTTCACTGCTCCAGATACATCTACAAAGAAGGCGCCCTCAGTGTGTGAGTACTGGTCGTGAGCTTTGGCCATTGCACGACGTCGATGTTTGTGTAACTGTGGGTGCATATTGCCTGGTAGTGGGCTTATGATAAAGTCCTGCATCTATTCATGTAAGTTTCGTTGTTTCCCTCTTCTGTGAATGGAGACTTTGATGCTAAGTTCTGATTGTGTTTTCCGTCCTGTTTATGATGGCGAGGCGCATGACTTGGTTCGTATGGTGTGGTCGGAACAGTTCAGATGCGGTATTGTGGAGCCCCATTTGTAGCAGACATTCTGTGAGTGTTCATGGGGGAATGTTCAGAACCTTCTGAAGTGACACGTATGACTCTGTCTATTTTGTTCTCGATCGTCTGCTTTCAAGATCATCAGGCAGGGAAAGCTATGGGTTATGCGACTGGTAACAAGGACCTGAATGAGTCGCAATATGTCAAGTTTTTCATCCCTCGTCGTATGATATGAAAATTGTATTATAGTGCCGAACATAGTTTACTAGTCAGTCGTCTGAGAGAAATAAAATTGCGGGATTGTTTAGATGCATGAATTATGGAATTTTTAGGAAATGAGATATTTTACTGTTCGCCACATGGTGTTTCGCCTAGCACTTATAAACAGAAAAAACGAGTTCCCCAAGACGCTGTGATGTTTCCGGTACTATTCAATGTTTCAGTAAGCTAGATCCTATGTAATGAAAATGTTAAGACGTATCTCTATGCTGATTGTATCATGTTCTTTCGTCAGCTTACATTCACGCTTTTTATCAAAACCTCCAAATGTGCTGATCATAAATACAGTACTGGCACGACATTATTCACCTCTCTTTAAACGTGAACAAGCGTGAATTATTAGTATGTTCTATAAAGGACCTAGTACATATATATCTCTCATACCAAACTGATATCATTCCACAAGTTCAAAGCATCAAATATCTAGCGGTGATATATGACAGTTCTCTAATATGGCGAAACCACATTGCAGCGCAAGGTGTTCGGACAGTCAGAATATTACAGATAATAAGCATGAGAAGATCAGCAATGCGCAGAGCTACTTTATTATCAATACACCGCATGTATGTGAGACCAGTTGTGAAATTTGGATGTGTCTTATACTCCGGGCACCTGCCTATAAGCTGCGTTCTCTTGTTGATCTGGAGAAGCAGGCACTGCGCATGTGCTTAGGGCTACCTAAATTTGTAGCAAATAACGTTTTATAGATGAAAGCTAGAATTCCCTCACTCGTCATCAGATTCAGATAATTGGCTGTAGAAATACATTTAGAAGGATTTGAATTTCTTCTAAGGCATAAAGAAAGTTTTCATTCAGCAACCAAGTTTATTTTTTTTAATTTCATTTGCTTAAGATTTGACACACCTAAGTAAAGTTCGTACAGTCTCTTCTCTATTCATTATAAGCGCAAATTAGCAAAGTTATTGCACTTTGTAGCTCGACAAATTCTCTCGAAATATACTTTGATGACATTTCCTCTAACAGTACTAAACACCTACCGAGTAACATGTTAAGAGCTACGTTACAGAACTACCTGCTAAAAATGTAAGCAAATGTCACCATTGCGATGATCACTTCACAGAAAGGTGAAAAGAGTGGCACTGGTATATTCTGCCCAGTTCTAGAATGGTCATTTTCCCTCCAAATTCCTGATTTCACTCCCATCTTTACCGCAGAATTTTAGGCTGTAGTATTGACCCTTCGAAAACTGACATAAATATATTCCACCGTAATCATAACACACTCTATGTCAGTCTGCAGTGCGCTCATAACATTCGGCGATTAAAAAGCATTAGGCGAATTAAATTCTCTAGAACCAAATCAGTTAACTCAAATACGATTAGTATGGGTGTCTGGGGATTGAGGCACAATTCGAAATGATATAGCTGATGCACTAGCGAAAGCGGCGTTAGACGGACCATTTATCAATATTACGCCTACAACAGCTTTTATAGTAGCGGATAGATTTCGGAGGCAAATGATGATGTGAGAATTCTCTACACCATCTTTAAGAAATTCCCCGGATTTCAACCATCTAATGACACCCCGGAAAGCTTTGTCATGTCATAACAGAGATCTGAAAATTTTAGTCACTAGATTACGCTGTCGTATTCCTCGATTAAAATTTTTATTCATTCATAGCAGGCCTGACTCCCTCTGCGCTTTGCTCTTTTTGTAGAGAAGAGGAAACTGTGGAACACTCCTTGATCTCTTGTCGAAAGTTTTCGATATTACAAAATATCTCTAGAAACGCCGTTATGAATCCTTGGATGATGATGATGACGACGACGACGACGATGATGATGATGATGATATGCCCCCACTATGGCCCTTGCACACTCAGGGAAATTGACCAAGAACTGGGGATATGAAATTTAGGTGTTTCAGGTGATACATAATCCTTACAAAGGAGAATAAAGCAAATGTAAAAAAAGAGAGTGCAATAATTCCTTTAAGCTATTCCAACCAGACAGAATAGTATATATATTGAATTGAAATTGCCGTAATTTTAAACACGTCAAAAATTGATGTTTAGAATTTGCTTAATAATACTATAATAACAAATACACAAACATGAATTTAGAGGCGCATTCGTGTTGTTTCATCAACATAACTGCAAACGGCATCAAAGGCGTTCCTGTGGTTGTAGCCCAAAACAAAGCACCAAAGAAGAGCATATTCTCAATGGTGAAGGGCAGCCCAAGGTTAGCGAATGGGATGACAAGCAGACGTTTTATTAACAGTCTGTAACGGCCACATGATAAAAATAATGCTCTATTGATTCCGTATCTGAACAAAAGCTGTATAGGGGAGCTATCCCCAAACCAGCTCTGTGTGAACGTAGATTTAAAGGGGGCACACGACATCGTAATCTTGTTAGCATGACTTCCAGTTGTCTAGTATGACACCAGTCGGTTTCCATTCATATTTTAAAGGTCTAAATTCACTTCATGGTGTTACTGATTTTATGGCATCAAACCTGAGTAAAAATTTTCGATATCGTATCACCATCATATTAGCCAGTACCGGAAGGACAGGAAGTATTGGCCCATTTAATGCCGCTCGAGCTAACGAGTCCGCCAATTCATCTACCTCTAATCCGCAATGTCCAGGCACGCATAATAATTTTAAGAGCTTTAGCTGCGGAGGAATCAGCGTAAGAAATGTCTTTAAGGCTGTCAGATTTATATGAAGCTGTCACTGACATACATACGGAGAGGGAGTCTGTAATTATTATAGCAGTACAGGTGTTCAAAGTTAGTTTTCGTAGTGCTGAAAAAATTTCCAAAAGTTCAGCTTCAAAAATAGGTGTGAAGTCTGGTAGTCTTACTGAAAACAACCAGTCAAGCGAAGGAGAATAAACACATACTCCTGCCTTTTTGTCTATTACCGAAGCGTCAAAGGCTCCTATGTTATTTGTTTCCACGTGTGCAAGCCACAATCTTGCAAGAGATTATTTAGGACCCTGTGTCATAGAAATTTAGGCTTATAGGAGAAAAGCTCATCACATCTGATGACAAGATTGTGGTTGGGAACGTTTTCCGCTGGTACATCATGAATTTTCATGTTTATTTTGTTTGGTGCTTCTCAACATGAATGATTTGTCGTGTATGGAAACTCGGCCAATAAGCAAGAAAAAAATGTCTCGGTCGTTGATGAACACATATTCTGATAATCTTAACGAATAGCTATGAAATTTCAGATATGCCTGAACCGTCAGGATACGAAATAGACAAGGCAATGTTGGTAAACGCGCCTCTGATACAAAACATTGTTCGCAACAAACTTAGGGAGCCCTAGGCATAGCCACAGGGCCTCAAGCTCCAAGACAATCAAACGCTTAAGTTTATAAGCAGGGCCATCTGAGAACAACCCGCACCTAAATTTTAGTATTGGACGCATATTCATTTTGTAAATCATAACCAGAGTGTCCCTACTTAAACCATAGCATCTGCTGGTCAATCTGCGAATCATGCCTGATGCGCGTTGTGCCTTACATGCCATACTCTCTATGTGAGGAGTCCAGTTTAATATATCATTTAACTCCTTATCAAAACTTTAAGCGACTTAACTTGCGGAATAGGCTGTTCCTGAAAACAAAGTATAATTGAGATAGGGTCTGTTAACGAAAATATCAACAATGCACTTTGTTTACATTTACATACATGCATATTGTCTCTAGCCACCCCTCCAGCCACTTCATATACCTCTACAGTTTTCGATATTTCTTTCTATCTTCTGTTTCTTTCTTTCTTCTTCTTTCTTTTCTTTCTCTTCTTTCTTTTCTTTCTTTTCTTTTTTTTCTTTCTTCTTCTTTCTTCTGTTGCTGCAGGTTAGTGATAATTGCCCAATTACGATTTGTAGATTATTGTGTGCATTGCCGGCTCCATGTCCCACAAGTGATGTATCTGTTCGCCGAACGCAAAAGCCGATGATGTATCGTAGCAACCGCTTTCGTTTTTTCACGCATAAGGTTCTATACCTTGCATTATTGTTAATACTTTCCGGTGATGTTGAGTTGAATCCCGGTCCGCTAAATGCCCAAGAGTTCGAACTGCTTAAAACCTTACAAACTGATCAGGCTACAATTTTGAGTAAGTTAGAGGCCATCGACACCAGATTGGCAAAACACGAAGAAATGATGGCAGAAATTAACGGTAAATTACGTGCGACTGAAGGTCAAATTACTACGCTCAAATAACAATTAGGTGACCAAAAAATACCATTAGGACAATTGTAAAAGAAGTCAAGCAGCTGCATGACAAGGGCGTCGACTCGGAAAATAGAAGCCGGAGAAACAACCTGGTCTTTTTTGGGGTCAGTGATTCTGAATCAGAAACGTGGGAACAGTCTGAACTACTGCTCAAAAACATCTGCAAAGAAAACTTGAATTTAGAATTGCAGTCAGTGGAAAAAGTGCATCGTATAGGTAGTTATAATGTATCAAAAAACAGGCCTATCATCGTCAACTTTGCCTCCTATACAAAGAAAAGTCCCGTGTTCTTTCCGAAGCTAAGAAATTCAAGGGAACGACGTACAGTGTCGAGCAAGATTATGCACCTGAAACAAGACATATTCTGAAAAGACTTTGGGAATATGTTAAAACCAACAACATTAACGAAAAACATCGAGCTAGGTTGAACTTTGATAAGTTAATTGTGGATGGTAAAACATATAGGTGGGACAAAGAAAAGGAAGAAGTCGTTCAAATTGTAAAAAAATTACCCTTGCCAGAAAAAAGGGGGCGTCAAATACAACATCTGATAACACCGACAGTGCACTGCAGAAGCGTTGTCAATAAAGCTGATGAACTCGCGGCTCTTATCAATTCTGTAAAAGCTGATCTAGTATTCGGAACTGAATCATGGCTGGACCCTTCTATTAGAGATAGCGAGGTGTTTCCCAGCGACTTCGCTGCTTATCGAAAAGATAGATCCTGCACGGGTGGGGGCGTTTTTTCTTTTAGTTCGTCGCTCTTTAAATTCATCTGAATTAGATATAGGTCATCAAGAAGTAGAATCCGTGTGGTGCAAAATTAACATGCGAGACAATTCCTCGTTTGTAGCAGGTACTTTCTATCGGTCTCCAAACTCGTCCGTAATCGCGTTAAAGCTTTTGCATGAAATTGTTTTGGAAGCTTCTTGTCACATGTTCATTTTAGCGGGAGACTTTAACTTGCCTGATATATCTTGGCGTGACAGAACTTGTGAGATGACAGCGGGGGGAACCTTAAACCTTGAAATGAAGCACATTGTATATTCTTGCGGGTTGATTGATATGTGGGGTTTAACGTCCCAAAACCACCATATGATTATGAGAGACGCCGTAGTGGAGGGCTCCGGAAATTTTGACCACCTGGGGTTCTTTAACGTGCGCCGAAATCTGAGCACACGGGCCTACAACATTTCCGCCTTCATCGGAAATGCAGCCGCCGCAGCCGGGATTCGAACCCGCGACCTGCGGGTCAGCAGCCGAGTACCTTAGCCACTAGACCACCGCGGCGGGGCTATTCTTGCGGGTTAATCCATTGTGTTGATGCTCCAACACTAGGCAATAGTACATTGGACCTTGTTTTTTGCAACTCGCCAAATATGGTGAATTCAGTAAATATCGTACCAGGAATAAGTGACCACTATGCTGTCGTCACCATTGCCCAAACGAAAAATGAAAAACAAACAAAACAGGAGAGGAGAACGGTGTACCTCTATGACAAAGGTGATTACGCTAGCATATCAAGGAAGCTTCTCGATCATCTGCCGCTTTTTGAATGTCTCTCAGATGACTGTGACGTAGAAGAATTATGGGTCAAGTTTAAAAAAAAATCAAAGAGCTTACTGAAACCTACATACCCAGTATCAAAAGCGGTAGACTTAGAAAGCGAAACAAACCTTGGATGACTGCTCGTATCTTAAGAATAGTAAGGAAAAGAAGGCGCATATACTTAAAATGTGGTTACGTGAAAATGACACGAGGCGTGCCTATTTAAAATCTATATTGAAATTGATGCGTATGGCGTCGGCTAAGATGGAAGCAGCACGCTCAACCAACAGACCACTTCCTCGTTGTCGTCTTCTGACTGCTGATACGTCAGCTACGTAGCATTACCCCCCCGGCGGTAAAAGCGCCGTATCGGTGCACATTAACTACGGTCTTCAGTAGGCAGGTGGTAAGGTTTTAGCCTGCTGACGTGCACAAGATCACTGGGTGTGGTTGCAGGCAGGCTTGTGGTCTCAGATGCAGGAATGATCTCATAGGTGACGTCGGTTACCTGGCGGATGATACGGTAAGGACCCATGTAGCGAGACAATAACTTCTCTGATAAGCCAATTCGACGAACTGGGCACCACAGGAGAACAAGAGAACCGGGTGAGAAGTGAACGTCAGCATGCCGGCTGTCGTAGATGGCTTCCTGGGTGGCTTGCGAAGCCGACAGTCTAGAGCGGGCGATCTGACGTGCGTGGTCGGCACGAGCAATAGCGTCGCGTGCATATTCGGTTGACGGCGTTGTAGTGGTTGGAAGTAAGGTGTCGAGTGGTAACGTCGGATCACGGCCATAAAGCAAATAAAAGGGTGAATAACCAGTGGTGTCGTGGCGCGAAGAATTGTACGCGAAGGTCCCGTGAGGTAGCGCCAGGTCCCAGTCATGGTGGTCGGAGGACACATACATCGCGAGCATGTCCGTTAGGGTCCGATTTAGCCGTTCGGTAAGGCCATTTGTTTGGGGATGGTAGGAAGTGGTCAGCTTGTTGTGCGTCGAGGAAGAGCGCAGAAGATCGTCGATCACACGGGACAAAAATGCGCTGCCACGATCCGTGAGTAATTGGCGAGGAGCGCCATGGTGTAGGATGACGTCGTGGAGCAAAAAGTACGCAACGTCAGTAGCGGTGCTGGTGGGGAGCGCTCGAGTGATGGCATACCTAGTCGCGTAGTCTATAGCAACGGCGACTCACTTGTTGCCCGATTTGGACTCGGGAAAAGGACCGAGAAGATCTATACCAACACGGAAGAAAGGTTCGGTTGGGATGGAGATCGGTTGAAGAAGTCCAGCCGGGGGCGCAGTAGGTCGCTTCCTACGTTGGCATTTATCGCAGGAGGACACGTAACGGCGAACGGACCGGGCGAGACCGCGCCAAAAGAAGCGGCGACGCACGCGGTCGCACGTCCGAGATACACCCAGATGACCAGCAGTTGGTTCATCGTGAAGCTCGTGCAGCACGGTTGAACGCAAATTGTTCGGCTCGACAAGAAGATTGATTGATTGATATGTGGGGTTTAACGTCCCAAAACCACTATATGATTATGAAAGACGCCGTAGTGGAGGGCTCCGGAAATTTAGACCACCTGGGGTTCTTTAACGTGCACCCAAATCTGAGCACACGGGCCTACAACATTTCCGCCTCCATCGGAAATGCAGCCGCCGCAGCCGGGATTCGAACCCGCGCCCTGCGGGTCAGCAGCCGAGTACCTTAGCCACTAGACCACCGCGGTGGGGCGGCACGACAAGAAGGAGCTCAGGGCCATCTGGCTGGAGGCTACGACGGTACAGCGTGCCATTCACGAGGACGTACATGCGAAGTGACGTGTCGTTCGGAGCAGATTCGAAACGGTCAATAAGTTGTCGCAGAGAAGCATCACGATGTTGTTTATCACGTATCTGAAGAAACTGGGACATTGACATGACGCTGAGGCTAGGCTCGATGTCTGGTTCGTCGGGCTGATCAACAGGGTAGCGGGATAAGCAATCGGCGTCCAGATGGAGACGTCCAGACTTATAAGCAACCGAGTAGGAATACTCCTGTAGGCGTAATGCCCAACGACCAAGTCGTCCAGTGGGGTCCTTCAGAGAAGAAAGCCAACACAGCGCGTGATGATCTGTGATGACACGGAAAGGGCGGCCATACAAGTAAGGACGGAATTTCGAAACCACCCAAACAAGAGCGAGACATTCCCGTTCTGTTATAGAATAATTGCGTTCAGACTTAGAAAGCAGACGGCTTGCGTACGCGATTACACGGTCGTTGCCCCGCTGAATTTGCGCCAAAACTGCACCAATTCCGTGACCACTCGCGTCTGTTCGCACTTCTGTGAGAGCATCGGGGTCGAAATGTGCAAGAATAGGAGGTGTCGTTAGAGCAGTGATTAGCTGAGAGAAGGCGTCAGCTTGAGGAGGGCCCCAAGAAAATGGGACGTCTTGTTTGAGAAGGTCAGTGAGTGGCCGGGCGAGTGCCGCAAAGTTTTTCACGAACCGGCGAAAGTAGGAGCAGAGGCCCACAAAACTGCGAACATCATGGACAGAGCGTGGGACTGGGAAGTTTGTTACAGCGCGTACTTTCGCCGGGTCTGGCCGTACGCCGGCAGCGTCAACAAAGTGGCCCAATACGGTAATCTGACGAAGACCGAAGTGGCACTTGGAGGAATTGAGCTGCAGGCAGGCCCGTTGAAATATGGATAGAATGGTCGAAAGGCGTTCAAGGTGGGTTGCAAAGGTAGGTGAGAAAATGATCACGTCGTCCAGGTAACACAAACATGTCGACCATTTAAATCCTTGTAGCAGCGTGTTCATCATTCTCTCGAAGGTCGCTGGAGCGTTGCAGAGCCCGAATGGCATGACCTTGAATTGGTAAAGACCGTCAGGGGTAACGAAGGCGGTATTTTCTCGATCCATTTCATCTACAGCAATTTGCCAGTAGCCAGATCGGAGGTCGAGAGATGAAAAGAAGGTGGCGCCATGGAGGCAATCAAGGGCATCGTCAATGCGTGGTAGAGGGTACACGTCTTGTTTGGTAATTTTGTTGAGGTGGCGATAATCAACGCAGAAACGCCATGAGCCGTCTTTCTTTTTTACTAATACCACGGGAGATGCCCAAGGGCTCGTTGATGGTTCGATTACGTTTTTCGTAAGCATTTTGGCCCCTTCTTTCTGAATCACTTCTCGCTCAGACGCTGACACGCGGTACGGCCGACGGTGAATGGGCGCAGAGTCACCAGTGTTGATTCGGTGAGTGACAATTTTAGTCTGGCCCAAGGGACGATCGTCAGTGTCGAAAATGTCACTGTATGAGGCCAAAACTGGGCAGAGGGCGTCGGCCTGGTGAGGCGACAGCTCCGATCCAATCATGTTTCGAAAAATAGCATCGTCTGATCTGGGTGACCGTGAGACTGCGCTTCGATCAAGAGCAGATACAGCGACAACACTGACATCGTCCTCTGTTATGGCAGTTAGCTGGGCTAGAGACATCTGGCAGGGCAACACTTGAGGGGTAAAACCAAAGTTAAGAAGCGGAAGTAACACACAGTTATCCGCTATGGTCGTGACGGTATAGGGCACAGTAACACTGCGCGTCAGCCGAGCGTCAGTAATTGGCGTAACGATATAATCACCGTCAGGAACGGGAGTGGTCGATGACAAAGACACGTACGTGACGGCTCGAGTTGGCAGGCGAACGAAAGTGGTTGGGCTCAAGCGGCTGGTGGGCTTTGCAGAGTAGTCGGCAAAGATTGGTAGATCAAGGCTGAGGGTACCAGACGAACAATCAATTAAGGCCGAGTGTGCCGAAAGGAAATCAATGCCAAGTATGAGGTCATGAGGGCAGCAGGCTAGCACGGCAAAAAGGACCACGGCGTGACGACCGGCAATGCTGACACGAGCAGTGCACATTCCGATTACTGGTACAGTACCACCATCGGCAACACGTATTGCCTGCGTCGTAGATGGCGTCATAATCTTTTGTAAGCGGCAGCGTAGAGAAGCGCTCATAATAGACAGGTGCGCACCTGTGTCAATGAGGGTGGTCTCAGGAACATGGTCGACTTGTACTTCAAGCAGGCTATGATGCGTGGGAAGCGTCAGTAGAGGATTTTCGGCCGTCATTCGTATTGCAGCTTCACCTCTATAAGCTGCGGTCGTCCAGAGAAGCTCGGAGAGGAAAAGCGCTGAGGTGGCGGAGAGCGGGATTGGCGACGTAGCGGCGACGGGGAGCGAGAACTGCGGCGACCGGACGAAGGGGCGTCAGGGTAGCGGCGACCGGGCAAAGGGGCGTCAGTGGAAGGCTCGTAAGATGACGACGAATAGAAATTGAAGGGTACGGCGACTGAACGTCGAGGGGTCGTCGGATGCATGAGCGCCGAGGTAGAGAAAGTCTGATGTGGTTGGTTTGACCAACGGCGGCGGCAATAGCGAGAAACGTGCCCAGGCTGGTGGCAGGAAAAACAAATAGGCCGGTCGTCGGGTGTTCGCCATTCCGAAGGGTTACGGAAGGGCATTGTTGGAGGTGAACGGCGAGCTTGTCCTCGGGAGTAGGACGGGGCTTCAGGGCGAGTCAAGGGACATGCTGATGGAAGTCCGAGATTCGCAAACTCCTGCCTCACCACAGCTTGTATTAACGCCGCTGACGGCTGTTGTTGGTCAGAGGCGAGCGTTGCGAAAACGGGTGGCTCAAGAGGAGTCGGACAGGCGGCTTCGAATTCCCGACGAACAATGCGCGTGGCGTTGTCATACGTGGGGCACTGGCGGGCGGCTTCATACGATGACGTTGTGGCCGTGTTGGGCGGCCGGGTGAATCGCTGAGTAATACGGCGGCTCTTGGCTTCTTCGAACCGCCGGCACTCTTTAATTATGGCGTCGACGGTGGCAACGTTGTTGTAAACTAGAAGATTAAATGCGTCGTCTGCTATGCCTTTCAGCACATGGGCCACTTTCTCTGACTCACTCATGTGCTCGTCAATCTGGTGGCATAGGGCGATGACGTCGTGAATGTACGCGACGTACGACTCCGTCGACGTCTGTGCACGAGCCGCCAGTTGATTCCGCGCTGTGATCTGCCGCCCAACGGTGTCGCCAAAAAGGTCGCGGATCTTCTCTTTAAAGGAGTCCCAGCTCGTAATCTCCGCTTCGTGCGTCTTGAACCACACTCGCGGTGGGCCATCGAGGTAAAAAAGCACAATCGCAAGCATAAGAGTCGGGTCCCACCTATAGCTTGCGCTGACCCGTTCGTACCGGTTGATCCATTTGTCGACGTCAACGCCATCCTGACCGGAAAATACACCGGGATCACGAGCAGGAGGTAGAACGACGTATGTAGAAGTCACGGTAGGGGCAGGTGGCGAAGACGATGGTTGTTCAACCTGTGACATGGTTGGACCTATGATGATGCGGCCGTTGCGGAGCTTCGTGATGAAGACGGGGAAGTACCCAGCACGTCCACCAAAAAGATGTTACGTGAAAATGACACGAGGCGTGTCTATTTAAAATCTATATTTAAACTGATGCGTATGGCGTCGGCTAAGATGGAAGCAGCACGCTCAACCAACAGACCACTTCCTCGTTGTCGTCTTCTGACTGCTGATACGTCAGCTACGTAGCAATATAAAAGGACTAAATGCCATCGGCACTTTGAAAACTTGAATGATGTGACTCGAGAGTTTAAGCTCAATATTAAGGTGGCTAAGCGGCACTATTTTGAAAAACTTGGAAACAAAATAAAAACTAATTCAAAGGCGTTCTGGCAATACATGAAAGGCTATGGAGCAGACCCCTCGGGAATCACCAAAATTGTCTTCAATAATGAGGAGTTATTAGACGACACTGAGAAAGCTACCTGTTTAAACAACTACTTCCTTTCCGTATACTTGCCGAAATATAGCTCTAGTGCTTCGCAATGCACAAGTTCCGCGCTGAAAATGCAATCAGTAGAGTTAAGTGTGAATGGAATTAGGGCATTACTAAACAAACTTACCGATAATAAGGCAATTGGACCGGACGGAATTTCACCTCAAGTCTTAAAGCAGTGTGCTGAGTCAATTTCTCTTTACCTGCACGTAATCTACATAAAGTCTTTGTCCTCCGGTGCCCTCCCAGTCGACTGGAAAATTGCACATACAGTTCCTATTCATAAAAGTGGGTCCAAGAAAGACGTAACCAACTATAGACCTATTTCACTTACGTCCATACCCTGCAAGTTATCAGAGCATATTCTGTATAAATAAATAATGACACATTTATTAACAAACAACTTGCTGGCGTCTCACAACATGGTTTTCGTAAGGGCTTATCTTGTACAACACAAATAATTGAATTTAACCATGATTTAGTATCTGAAATAGACAATAGCGGACAAATCAATTGCCTTTTCCTGGACTTCCAAAAAGCTTTCGACGCTGTGTCGCACTCTTTTCTTTTAAGTAAGCTTGCAGCGCTAAACATTGACCGCGAAGTTCTGGTGTGGATAGAAAATTACCTTTCAGGCCGGCAACAGTGTGTAGTATTAAATGGCAAAAAATGAAGTTTTGCAAACATCACTTCAGGGGTGCCACAGGGCTCAGTCCTAGGGCCACTTTTATTTTTAATATATGTAAATGACATTTGCTCAGGAATTGATTCTAATATACGGTTGTTTGCAGATGACTGTGTCTTGTACAGAAAAATTAGAAATGAGTGTGATGTCGCCCTGCTCCAAAGCGACTTATCGCGCATCCAAGAATGGTGTTCAAGGTGGAAAATGACATTAAATGTCAATAAATGCATTCATGTTCCTTTCACGCGTAAAAAAACCAAGTTAGCTTCAGAGTATGTAATCTTCAGAGTATGTAATCTTAATGCGGTAACATTAAAACCGCATTATAAATATTCAGGTGTAACGTTTTCAGCCGACTGTTCATGGAATGCAGACGTTGATTCATTTGTTGCGAAGGCCACCAAGTCACTAAATTTTATACAGCGCAGCCTGACACAAGGGCCGGCATGTTTGAAATCAACGGCGTATTCAACATACATTCGCCCTATGCTTGAATACGCCTGTGCCGTGTGGGACCCCTGGCAAAGTACTTTAAGTTACAAACTTGAAAAAACACAAAATAGAGCTGCAAGGTTTGTCTTAAGCCGGTACTCAAGAAATGACAGTTGCACCAATATGAAAAATGAACTAAGGTGGGAATTACTCTCATCGCGTCGAAAGAAACTGCGGCTAAAGCTGCTATACCAAATATTTCATGGTAAAACCGGCATTCGAAAAGAAAAGTACCTTCACAGTCCTCATTATATCTCTTCGCGAAATGATCATTGTTTCAAGATTTTAGAGTACCGTACCAGATCTAATTTGTATGCTAATTCGTTTTTTTGTTCGTTCCATTAGAGAATGGAATCACTTATCAAATGGACAAGTGTGCTGTATTAATGAAGATGTGTTTTTCTCGACATTGTAACCCCCCTGCTGCAGCGCCTTCGGGCTAAGCGGGGTAATCATTGAATAAAGAATAAAGAATAAAGGATATGAGGAATCAATGTCAATGTATGCTGGAAGTAAGGCAATGTCATCGGCATACACGTATACATGCACGTCCTGGCTGTGGGGAATTGAACTCATTAAGATGTTGAATAATATTGGAGACATGACAGCCCCTTGGGGAACTCCGCGAGTTTGTTTAAATTTTGCCGAAGCGCAGCCATTCTTAGAGCAGTAAACATTTCTTCTCTTCAAAAATTCTCCCAGCTATGCAATTATGTAGTTTGAGAAATTGTGGCTTAGAAAGATCTCCAATATCACTTAAAATTACACGCTGTAATATGCTTTGGCTATGTCCAAAGTCACTAAAGCAACACGTTGCCTTCTTTTGCGAGCAAGTGGGATGTGGCTTTCTAAATCAGCGTGAGCACACCATATCGAACAGTGTTCTATGAATCCAATTCGATTAGGGTTTAATAATTTATTTTTTGCCATCCAGCTTGTCATTCTCTTATGAAACACCCTCTCAACAAGCTTTACCATATTAGAAGTAAGAAAAATTGGTTGTATGTTTTCTATGTTATAGTCTAAACCTTGTTTTTTTCTGCATCAGAATTATTTTTGCTAATTTCCAATTGTATAGAATCCAGGCGTGTCTTACCGAATACTTTACAGTGTTCAGGAGTTTACCTGGTGATAATTTAAATAATAGTTTTATCATGGCAACTGCGATTCCGCCTGGACTAGTAGCTCATCAGGGTAAATTACGAACAGCTTGAGCAAATTATTCCAATGTAGTTCTAGTAAAATCTGTTATTACTGTGGAAGGTCTTAAATCGTACAACTTACTTGATGTGAATCCACACTCTAGCCCTTTAATATGATTTCCAATAATTTTTTCATCTCATCGGGCGGCATGTTATCACAGTCTGGCAGAATTTTACGTGATCTGAAGAATCTAAACAGGGCTCTTTTGTTGTTAGCATTTGAAAGATAGTCATAATGTTTTCTATCATATTCGTCTTTAGCTAAATAAAACTGTGCGCTTAAAATTTGCTGCATTAAACTTGTGATCAGACCGATTTCAGGGACACTGATTATACATTAGTTTTTTCCACGTGACCTATCGTCGTCGGTAATGCCATGCGCACTCTGGATTCCACCACGGACTGTGATTTGCGCTCTTTGCAGAATTAACTAGAAATTCAGCTTTTTTATAAGTTCTTTTTAGCAACGCACATATCTTTTGTGTCTTCTGTCTCTTCAGAATGAATGATCAAGGCAGATTCTAGATCCTGTTAAAATTTGTTATAATTTATATATACTCAATTCTGATTGCATGATGGTGTTGTAGGACTAACAATATCAAATATTACTGGCAAGTGATCGCTGTTGGGGGCCCACTCCAAGACAGTCTATGACGAACTAGTGAGAGAAGAACTGACAAAACTTAAATCGAATGCTGAGCGAGACATGCCACTAATAAAAGTAGGTGTTCGAGAATTGAGGCATGAGTAATTGTTATCTGCTGTCTATTTTCGCAATCGTTTACCACAACGATTGGTTCGAAAACCCCAGCAGGTATGGCGAGAATTGAAATTTCTCACCATAATTTTATCTCTACAACAAGATGTCAGTGCAACGTCCACACATCGTGTGTCTAAAACCCCTCTAGGGAAGTATGCATTAACTTGTAAGAAAGGCAGGCAACTTGTCAAAGTGATTTCTTAGGTGATTGATTGATTGATTTGTGGGGTTTAACGTCCCAAAACCACCATATGATTATGAGAGACGCCGTATACATAGTGGAGGGTTCCGGAAATTTCGACCACCTGGGGTTCTTTAACGTGCACCCAAATCTGAGCACACGGGCCTGCGACATTTCCGCCTCCATCGGAAATGCAGCCGCCGCAGCCGGGATTTGAACCCGCGACCTGCGGGTCAGCAGCCGAGTACCTTAGCCACTAGACCACCGCGGCGGGGCGATTTCTTAGGTGAAAAGTTTGCTTTCCAGTGACATATGCTTATACGCTATTTTAGCTTTTAGACTTATTTTATTAATAATAATAAATGCCAGACTTCCACCTTTCGATGAACGGTCTGGACGGAAAGGTTTAAAACTATGCAATTGAAAAGTCTGATATGTTGAAAGCCAGGTTTCTTGTAATGCAATTATATCTGGATTGAATTTAGATGCTAAGAATGATAAATCGGTTGCTGCAGAGTAAACTGATGGGCAATTCTAGTGAAGAATTTTAAGTGACCCTATGGTTTGGCTAAAATTGTTTCGGTGACTGCCTGGCTTAAGATACTTTCTTTTAAAAAGCGGCTTTAGAAGGCTGTCCTTTTGGTACTTCTTGGACTTTGAGTGAGTAGGTTTAGTACCGCTTTTGCCCAAAGGGGATCTTGAGCGCTTTAGTGATCGGGGGTCTATCTCCATTTCATCTGATTCCGGCCTGTCTTCCCCGGTAGCTTCGCTCTGACCCAGAGTGAGTTCAGCAGATGCACTCGCAACTTGAGCACCCTGTGACGATGTATCTGAGACAACTTACTTTGAAGGTGCTTTACTGTCATGGTCGTGAGCAGGTCGGCTGAGGTTTTCAGTTGTGCCTAATAAGTGGGCCATCTGGCTCGTGATTATATAAGCCAAAGTCTCACAAAGGCTTCCAGCTAGGCGTTCAATCGCCTTTTCCATTGCTTTGTCAATTGCTTCCATAATACAAATAGAGAGCGACCCATCCATTGCTGTTACATAACGGCCTGCAGCACTAGCATAGTCTAAGTTTCGTGCTTGAAGTTCAGCCACTGCTTTCTTACGCGAGCATCGCCTACGTTCTGCTACTTCGAGAATTTGCAGTTCACGAGCCTTTGCAGGAAAGCTTGAAAAGTCTATAGAATTGGCTCCCTGACATAAGCAACACTTTTCATTGTTACTTTGACACTCTTTAGAATTGTGCTCTTCTCTCTATACTCTGCACCCGACAGCAGACCTGCAACCTTTTATGGTGTGTCCATAACGCCAGAACTTTACGCATTGAAGAAGGCGCGGGAGAGATGTTCTACTCGGTAAATGATAGGCCACGCCTTAATTTCTGATGGTCGGACTGCTTCCGCAAATGTCCCTATGACGGTCTCGGTTGGTATTTTCTTCTTGTCAGCAACACGTGCGCAACGATAAACTGGAATAACACTTTGTGGCGAAAACAGTTCTGGAATTTCAGTTGGTGTCGTGTTGACGTCGACGCCACGGACTAGACCTCTAGAGCATGCTAAATGCGGCAGAATAAACGCGCTCACCGAATTAGATGCGAACATCGTGCACTTCAGAAGATCTGCCCCGCCACGGTGGTCTAGTGGCTAAGGTACTCGGCTGCTGACCCGCAGGTCGCGGGTTCAAGTCCCGGCTGCGGCGGCTGCATTTCCGATGGAGGCGGAAATGTCGAGGCCCGTGTGCTCAGATTTGGGTGCACGTTAAAGAACCCCAGGTGGTCAAAATTTCTGGAGCCCTCCACTACGGCGTCTCTCATAATCATATGGTGGTTTTGGGACGTTAAACCCCACAAATCAATCAATCAATCAATCAACTTCAGAAGATCTCACACGCAGGACTGGTCGGGGAAAAAGCAGAGTGTACCCCCATTGCCAAACTAGCGGACCTCGGTGATGGACAGGAAGTGGGCCGTCGCTGACTGCCATTCCGTTTGTATCGCCTTCGGATTTTTCATCCGAATGATACCCTCATTGGTAGGAACTAGTGCCACAGGAACAGGCGATGTGCCATTGCGCAAGAAAACATCCACTGGCAACTCCTACGGAGGAACGGGAAGCAGACCAGAGGAAAGTGCCTGGTCCCGGCGAAAATTAGGAGATTTCGTCTTGTCCAAACTGCAGAAAAAACACCTATCGAACTATTGCACTGTAAGAAACTAGGAAAGCTTTATGAAACAAAGCACTACTCAATCTTTGGCCAAGACCCTGAAGGCAACGTCACAACCAAGCGCCACAACGACTAGCTTTGACAACGTCAACTTTACTAGGTGCACATACTCTTGGGCACAGCAACAGAAAGGTGTGCGAGGCCGTGCGAAATTTCATTGAGCATTCGAAAAGACTTACTCAATAACCTCAATACCAAAATGTTTTCAGTTAACCAATGTAAGCTACAGGAAAATTATCTTTGATATCAATCATTTATTGCTATTTCAGTAGGAACTAATCCATCCAACTTTTTTCAGGAATAATTTACGAAGAAATCAATACTGACACGTTTCTTTCTCAAGTTTTGTTATCGCCCAGTTACACTGCACGTAATTCTATGCGCAAACCACGCCTGCAGTGTCAAAGCCACCTAGATTACTTCAGGCCTGCTCACTGTGTCGGCCACGGGCTCTGACATCCCTCCGTTTTGACCAGTTTCTTTCGCGGCACAGAAATGCCTATACGCTTGCTTTCGTCGCTTGACAGACATAGATTGCCAAGTTTGCTCTTATAGATCGACCACACGTTCGATGGCGTCAATCTTTGGCCTTTTCGTGGAAGAAATGGCTCACGGGTGAGTCTCCCAATGTTTTGAAGCGTAATACATTACTGAAACCAGTGCATTTTTTTACCCAAAAGACAGAATAAAGCTGTTAAGTATGTGAAACTTGCCACGAACGCTTTATCTTTTAACCGCACACGATTGTGGGAATGGATTCACAGCCTCCTATACACACGCTCGCTCGGGCAACACTAGTGACGTCACGGTGGCAGTGAGCAGGCCTGATAATCTTCTAGGTGGCATTGCCAGTGTTCGAGAAGCTTCGCGACTGTAGTAAATAATTTCGTTAGGATCACGGCCATAAGAGCTAGGTTATTCATAAGAGGTTATTTTGGAACCTACGTGGCCGCTAGTGATAACGCTAGAATAATCGACGATGCGTGTATAAAAGCCGACGCGCTTCACCACTCGTCAGTTGATCGACGGCCGACGCTCTTCTCGCCGCTATGAGAGTGTTACACCTGAGAGTCCAGATTGAACGCCATTGCCTCTGCAAAGACAATCTGTGTCACGGCGAGCGAGCGAGCCCGCCTCACGCCATCAGCTAACGACGTCATCAAGTGGCAGCGCCGGTCTGTCTTACGCAACGCACGGCGAGCTCCCTCCGCCCACGGGCCCGATAGCAGCCCGGTGAAGCAATTGGCGCCATCCAGTCTCCTGGAGAGTCTTACGCAATGCGTGGCAACATCAGTCGTCCTTGGATGCAACCCAGCGCAGCAGCTCCAGATTGGAGGATCGATGACACCACCCAGTGGCGGGTCCCGATTTGAGGAAGCTTACGCCACCAGCGGTGGTTCCGATTGGATGTTGGTGATGTAAACGATCACCCGGGGCCTATAAAAAAGCCAGGCGGCACGTCGACAAGCAGGCAGCCAACGTATGCGTGAAAGACATCTCGGCTCTTCGAGTCCACTGCGCTTTCGGCCCTGCCGGTGACCTTGGCTGCGGCGCGTTTGAGAGCAGCGGCGCCCTGCAGAACCGTGGCTACAGTAACTAGAATATGAAAGTGTAACGAACGTGCCGTCTAGCGTGTAACGCCTTAGGAGGAAACCGCCAGGTGATGCTGGCCCACGTTTGCAAGTCACCCAAGGTGGCGATGAGCTGCGCAGAGACGGGAATCAACCACGCGAATAGGCAATATGAAGCATTTAAAATATATTTTGTTGCTCGTGCATGGCCTCAAATGGCGATCGAGAAAATACGTTAATTAGCTTCTGGAATAACAGGATGCCTACGCGGCTGCATGACTGAACTGAATTATCGACAGGGTGCCGAAAGTGAGTGCGTGACGGCACTGAAATATTTTATTGATGTGAAGTGGCAGAAGAGCGGAACGATGAACTCAGTCGTGAACCATTTCTTGCAACACCTGCCACGACGAACCATGATTTCTTCAAGCACTAATCTGTAAATAATGTCCCATCATACGCAGCGTCAAACTTAGAAACGAGAATCACGAAAGGTATGGATGAAAACCTTTTATTTTCTGCACACAGGTCATACAACTCATTTCCGAGCAGTGACTCACTATCTGTTTACAACAATGCATTCCTAATAATTGGTCGCGTGTCTTTTTTTTATCCCTAAGAAAAAAAAGTTTTATACTTCACAAGCGCTCCACAGAACATTGGGCTCCAAGCATACGTGACGCGGTTGAGCTTCAGGTAATTCCTCTTTTCGCGGAAAGATGCACGCAACCTTGTGAAGTGCCGTTGAAACACAAATGGGTGAGCCGAAAAAACTTGGTCACAAGTTGATTGGTGAGGCTCGGGCCATGTTGTGTGCAGCCCAACGTGACATTTTTTAAAGCAGAAAACAAGCTCTTCCAAGCTGTCACTGTGAAGCTCGTTGTAGCTAAACCACTTTGAAAAAGTGATTTCAAGGGCGTATACAACTGCGAAGAGCTTCTCCGAAAGGCCTACCCGTAGGCGTCCGCACGAGGCAGGCAAAGGGGTGGGCGCCCCCCCCCCCTATAGTCACCTGGGAGGGGGCGCTAAATATGCTCTATACATCGAATAGGCAGCGGGGCACACTTTTAGTCATCTAAAAGGGAAGCGTAAAATATGCCTCATACACTGATTTAATGGGGAATTTAATGGGTAATTTAATGAACCTTTGCCTCCCCCACGTCCCTGAAAGGCAGGCACGCCTATGGGCTTAACCCTTTCAATGCGGACAATTTCGCCATTCACATTGTGTTCGAAGTGCCGGGAGATGTACCTCTCGTCAAAGTGCAGCTCGCACACAGCCGAGTTTTCTTGAAGCAGCTTGTCAGCGCGCGGCATCACTCTCCACCACTGCGCAAGCAGAGCTTCGTCCTCTGGACCGCCGAAGAACGCATGCTTCTTTTTAGCTGACTTGTAGCCTGTAGTGCACCCTGGGACGAAGCGCCGCTTGCCGCTCATCACACTCTTCTATTCTAGCCCCCTGTACCGTGGCGTCGGAGTTTCGTAACAGTGGATGGCAGCTGCGGGATCGGCCGGCGTCAGCGACATCGATGCGGTGAGTGCCTGATGTTTTTCCCTTCAGTTCACCAGACTACTCTATCACAGGCTTTAGTAGTTTAGAGAAGGGCTGTGTGAGGCATTAGAGTGAGCTTTGATCGTTTCAACCTAAGTCGGAGCGCTTTGAAACCAAAGTTAATGCGGAGGGTGTAAACACGGGAGTGTTAAAAATTGCTTGCGCGTCTTGCTAGTTGACTTATAGTTGGTGCGGCAAGTAGATTCTTAACAGGGACAAACAGCAAGAGGCTAGTATGAACGATGGAGAACCTTAAAGTGAAAGAACTCATCGAAATTAGCGAGGAACTTGACCGTATACTTTCGGCCGTACGAAAAGAAAGCAAGCGATCCTTGAGATCATGAATGATGAAGGAGTGACGGCTCGGGAAGTCTATGAGGCCTGGGCGGATATCAAAGCCCACCGCGGGGAGGCTGAAAGGCAAGAAGTTCGCGAACGTGAAGAAGCAGAAAGGCGCGAACGTCGCGAGCGTGAGGATCACCGAGAAGCGGGAGCACCTTGATTTGAAACGAATAGAATTGGCAATCCTACAGTGTTCGCAGGCGCCTAGCGTAGTTTCTGCGACGGTTCAGGTCAGAGGTCATAGAATTCGGGGCCAACTGCCACCGTTCGAAGTAGGCGAGGACACGGCGAAGTATCTCGACAAGTTTGAACACGTCTGTGAGCAAATGCCTTGGAGCGGTCTCTTTGGGCGCAGAACTTGTTAGCTCTACTTCCCGGCGAAGTGTTCGACGGGACAACGTGCTTGTCAAGGGAAGCGTTTGAGAGCTATGACGAGGTTAAAGTACTCTTGAGCCGTTGTAAGTTGTCACCCGAGGCTTTCCGTCAAAGGTTCCGGTATGCAAAAAAAGGGCAAAGAGTCACACGTTCATTTCGCGTTTCGTCTTAAAGCCGATTTAATTGAATGGCTCAAGGGCGAAGATGTTTATGACGATCACGATAAAGTGGTAGAATGCGTTGCATTGGAGCCATTTTACTGCTGCATCGAGGATGATGTGAAGCTTTAGCTGCAGGAAAAACTCGGCGAAGTGCAGCTAGACAAGGCAGCAGAGTTAGCTGAGGAGTATTATAATCGCCGAACGTTGCATAGCAGGGCAGTGCGCGTTCAAAAAGGTGAACCAAAAGAGAGCTTTTCAAAGAAACCTGACGAACGGAACCCCACTCAGCACCATAATTTCATAAAGAAACCGTCTCTTACGAAGGACACTGTAGGGAAAGGGCAAACGGAAGCGGAGAAATTGAGTGAGGTTCCTAAACAACGCACTGATACCCCACGGGCGTTTGGATCACGGAAGCCGCTAATCTGCTACAACTGCAAAAAGGAAGGGCACATCACGGTAAACTGTAAACAAAAGTTTGCTTTCGCAGCAATACGAGAATGGGAAAAGATCATGCGATTGTTAGAGCCATATCTCCAGGAAATTAGTGTGAATGGGAATACGTGTCGAGCACTTCGAGACTCAGCGGCAACCACGGATGTTGTCAATCCTCCGTTTGTGTATCCGGACGACTTTACAGGAGAATGCGCATGGACCAGGCAAGTCACCGAGGAGCAGAGTGCTTGCTTGCCAATCGATACGGTTGTCATTGAGTTCCAGTTCGGTAAGCTTCGCACCGAAGCGGCTGTGTCTGCCGCACTTCTCGATCGTTTTTCTTATCTCTTCTCTAATAACTCAGAGCAGCTTCTCAAAGAACAGGGTAAATCGTTCTCCTCCAATGTCCCTCACGCGATCGCAAGCGCGGAAGCTTTTGCAAGAAGTTGATCTTGTTAAATGTAGTGAAACACCACCTGCAAAAGCGGTTGCTCTGCGTGACCTTGGGGGTGAGTCGACGGAACCTCGGACAGGAAAATATCCGAGTGAGTCACTCGAGCAGTCACTCGAGCGGCCCATCGGCTAAGCAACTGGCGCTGTCTTTGTAGGTGGAGGAGACGACATGACGCCGTTGAGTCCGAGTGAGAGGGGTGCAACGCTCTCGCCTGTAGCGGAAAGCTGGAGTGAGCTGTCGAGGATTGATCGAGAAACTCTCATTCGAGAGCAGCGTGAGGACCTCTCGATTAAAGCGCTATTGGAAAGCGTAAACTTGGGAAAGAAGAAAAAAAGAATGTTTCCTTCTTTGAGAAGGCAGGTCTCCTGCATCGGAGCTACACAAATGCGCAAGGTCGCAAGTATGAGGAGCTCTTGGTGCCACAAAAGTATTGTCGCAAGCTATTGGACCTACCGCATGAAAATGCGTAGGCAGGGCATCTCGGCATAAAGATGAAGGATAGTGTATCCCTTGAATTTTGTTGGCCGAAATGCTGGAAGGATCTCGAAGACTTTGTACGCTCGTGCGACACTTGTCAGAGAGCGGAGAAAATCACGGACAAGTTTAAGGCGCTCATGAAGCTTGTGCGAATTATCACCGAACCATTTTGACACTTAGTAATTGATATTGTCGGGCCATTTCCAGAGTGAAGACGAGGTTGCCGTTACTACCTGACGGCCCTCTGTGTAGCCACAAAATTTCCAGAAGCGACACCACTTAAGGAGCTCAATTCTCTTCATGTCGTGGATGCTCAGCTCTCTATATTCACATGCATCCGATTTCCATCTGAAATTTAATGTGACAACGGTAGTGTCTTCACCAGTTGCCTTACCTCTACCTTTTTGGATAAATGCGGAATAAAAGTAGTGCACACACAGCTCGATTCATCACCCACAATCTAATCCGGTAGAGCGTATGCATTCTGTTTGGAAACGGATACTGACAGCTCTTTGCTACGAGCGCAAATGCGACTGGGAAGCATGTAGTCCTCCCGCAACGTTTTTTAATCAGCCCCTCGAGAGCGCTGGCTTTAGCCCTGCAGAGCTTCTGTACGGTAGGGGTTTGAGAACACCATTGCGAATGCTACGCGAGTCCTGGGAAGAATTCTATGAGGACCATAATGTAGTGAATTTCATATGTACTCGACCTCCTTCAGAGGCTTGCAAAAACGAAATATCTTGTGGAAAGCCACACGAAGGCTGCACAGGTGTTGTCGAAGAAGTACTACGACAAATCTGGGAACAAACGCACCTTTGAAGTGGGTAGTCAGGTAATGCTGCTGCGGCCGTCCAAGCAGAACGAGCTTGAGGTTCATTGAGGAAGGACCCGCCAAAGTAATATCGAAGGATCGAAGGTTTCTGACACCAATTACGAAGTTAAATATATGAAGTCGCCTAAAAAAATTTACCACAGTAACTTGATGAAACCATACGTTCAACTTCAAGTGGCCGTAAGTCTGCTTTTGAATGCTTCAGAGGAAGAGGGAGCAGAAATTTTGACCTCTAGTGGTGTAATCGAAAGGGGTGCAGAGGTAATCTTGGAGCAGTTGAACCTAGAGCCTAGGTTGAGTCACGTCCTTCTAGAAGGAGGACTTGAGAAGGATTGTTTTCGAGTTTAAAGACGTGTTTTCTAACCGTCCCGAAAACACGACGGTGATTGAACACGATATCAAGCTAACTTGTGAGGAGCCAATCCGTAGCAAGCCGTATCGTTGTTCCCCTGTGCAAAAGCAGATCATGAAAGAGGAGATCGATAAAATGCTGGAGTTGGGAGTCATAGTACCGGGCGAAAGTGACTATTCATCCCCTCTAATATTGGTTCAAGTGCCAGGAAAAGATCCAAGGCCACGCATCGATTATCGGCGTCTTAACGCCATAACTCGAGACCAAACTTACCCGATACCAAACCTAGAGGAGAGGGTGGAAACTGTGTCACAGTCCAGCTATATTTCCACGTTAGACCTCGTACGAGGGTATTGGCAAGTCCCCCTTACGGAGCGTGCTAGCCGCTATGCCGCATTTGTTTCTCCATTTGGAACGTATCGTCCCCTTAAGCTGAGCTTTAGATTAAAAAATGTGCCCTTTTGTATTTCAGGCTTAGTGGACCGCGTTCTTAAAGGCCTCTCTAAGTTCGCTCTGCCGTATCTTGAAGATGTCGCATTCTTCTCCAACAACTGGGAAGAACATGTCGAGCATTCACAAGTCGTGCTGAACAGGTTGAAAGAAGCTGGTCTTACCGTAAAACCTGCTAAATGTCACCTAGGGTGCGGCGAAGTGTCTTACCTGGGACACGTTGTGGGGCGTAGCTGGCGTAGTTCTTCAGAAATTAAGGTAGCCGCTATCGTGAACTATTCACGACCAATCACAAAATCTGAGATAAGGACATTCTTGGGCCTAGCTGGATACTATCAGCATTACGTACACAACTACTCTAGCATTGCCAGCCCTCTAACTGACGCACTTCAAAGTCCGAGCCGGTTAAAGTAGTATGGGACTCAGAGAATGCGTTTTGCAAGCTGAAATAGGCCCTAAGCGAAAAGCCCATTCTCATGGCACCTGATTTCTCTAAGGGCTTTGTCATTCAGTGCGACGTGAGTGATCGCAGCATGGGAGCTATATTGTGCCACGAAGACAGCGCTGCACTGTAAAAAAAAATTATTCCGAGGTCCGAGTAAAACGCTCGTCCTCCAGCGTCCCCCTATTCGGAGCAATTTTTGCTCCGGACATCTGGAGCAAAATTTTTGCTCCGGCTCGGTGGAGGAGTTGCGTGGCGCACATGGAGTACTTTTTACTGGATTTTTTCTCCGGCTGGCCGGACTGATTACGCGGCACCTCCGGAGAATTTTTTGCGGGTTTTTCACTTCGGCTATCCGGAGCTTTTGGGTGGGACCTTCGTAGTACTTTAAAAATATACTTACTTCGTCCAGACAGAATTTTAGTAAGGTGGACCAGTACTTTTTTAAAGTGTTTACTCCACTCTTTATTTATTTATGCTGATTGTTTCATGCCTTGATTGGCTGAAGAAAGTCCCTATTTTCATGCAAACACTACAGCGGTACCGTGCATTCTTTTCCCCACAGGTGTAGCAGATTAAATTAAAAAAAAACTTGAGTTGTCATTCTTTGATTTATTCAAAATAAAATGCCGATTCCGGATGATTACCCAGCATTAAGGAAAATGAGACATGAATAAACAAACATTCAAAAGTCACCAAAAACAAAACACACTTAGATAGATCAGATGAAATCAGCAACACTGAAGGTTGAAGCTAAGCGCTTCAAAATGAACCTCATAATGCTGCAAAATGATGCACAACAAACGAAGAAAGCGTGGACACCAAGAACAGCTCTTCACCATTCCCGAAGGACCATCCATCAGATTCATTGATGACGCAAAAATTTAGCTGATTGCTTCTTGCATATTTTAGCAAAAACGATTAAACATGAGAACTACAAATCATGTGACAGGCACAAAAACTGAGCCACAAACACCATACATTCTGTGAGTCTTTGAGAAGAAGCAACTTCTAAAACTGACCCCACCCCCCCTTCCCACACACAAAGACACAATGAGCGTTCAATATCACGAAGCACATCTGATGTAATCCGTTGTGAGGCAGCCGCATTATGATAAAAACAGACCTCCCTGACGCGAACAAAGTTCAAAACTGCGCAAAGTTTTCAACATTTCCAAACCGAAAACATTTTTGAATGAGCCATGGTCTAGAACATACGCAGCATTGTTTCAAATGATTTATTGGCAAAACCTAAATTTAATTTGATAATATATTCCCTTCTAATGCCAAACGTCTACCTAATAGATATCTAAAAGGCTTATTAGAAGACTATCTACTTCAAGTGGGAATTGTTGATGCTATTGCAACGGATGCATTCATGCGTGAAGAGAATGCGGGGGTAGACAGCGATGGGATGCGGCATCGGTCGCGCTAGGCGCGAAGGGTGTTTCCGCCACGCGTGCTATACAGAGGCGAGGTATCGCCGGTTTTGGGGGCGTCGGCGATAAGGCGAGCCGATGGCCCGTAGTTTATACGGCGAGCTGCGTGAGAGTGTTATTTCTGGCTGTTATGTTTCGCGCTGGCTTTCCTGCCGTTGTTTTGCGGTGTATGTCCCATTGACCGGCAGTCTGCGGGGATCGTTTGTTTCGGGTCTTCGGTATGCCCAGCCACAGTGGTCTAGTGGCTAAGGTACTCGGCTGCTGACCCGCAGGTCGCGGGATCAAATCCTGGCTGTGGCGGCTGCATTTCTGATGGAGGCGGAAATGTTGTAGGTCCGTGTACTCAGATTTGAGTGCACGTTAAAGAACCCCAGGTGGTCGAAATTTCCGGAGCCATCCACTACGGCGTCCCTCATAATCATATGGGGATTTCGGGACGTTAAACCCCACAAATCAACGAGAACCGAGGCAATATATTGTTTTCACGGAAGAAGCTGCACGTGTGCGAGTGACCTACGCGGTCACCTTAAAACTGGTTGTCTCTCTTGATTATTGGAGAAAGGGGCATCGTCAGTATTTCTAGTATAGAGTTTTTTTTTTTAACAATGACACACGCATTACTGGACCCATGTCGAAAGCCCCCCTTTTCCCCCAGCAGAGAACAAAAGAACATGACGTGAGTTTAAGCGCAGGGTATGGCCCTGCTAATCAGTCTGGTTGCTTTTACAACAAGGTGTAGTATCGCTTCAAGAAGCGATAGTGTGCGCTTTGAATCGGCTGGCCACAGATCTTAGCCGTTTGCGACGCGCTTTGGCGCTTCAGTTGTGCTGTCATGTCACAGAAAAGAATATCGTTTGTTTTTACCTGCACCTAAGTGTCCAAGTTGTGACTCCGAAGCCAACGAAGGTGAACACATAATATATATGCATATATTTTTGTTGTACTATCACTCCCATTCCTTAGAATTCGTGAACCTGTTAAATTTTCACATGTGAGCGCTTATAGAAGGTGTTTTTGTTGAAAATATACATTTTTTAAAAAATATTATTGTAGTCAGGCTCCTGTACTCTGCGCACATTGACCCTGAGTTGATGATAATTATACTTAGCTGCGGCTCAGGTATACTGTCACGTGGTCGTGACATTGAAAAAGAAAGCAGTTGGAGATTTTAAGATGAAACATTTTATTTGGGTGAACCTAAGCTTTGCTCGAGAAATGCAAAGCCGGATTACAATCGACGCACATTGTGCACTGAGAGCAGCGTACAGAGCATCGGCCGTCGATAACTAGATTATCGCAGGGGTCTTTTATGCACCATGCATCGAACTTTCCAGCCTTATCACTGCTGTTCTGGAATAAGCTTGGTTGTTCGCGTCATGGACGCAATCTTAACAAAAAGATATACCACAATCGTGAGACACGGTCTGCGTCGAGCATTGTTGACAGTCTGTGGGTTTAAACCTCCAAGCCATTTCAAAAAATGGAAGCATGCCCTGGAAGTCTTCAATACGTGCACCCACCAGATATCACAGCGACTCCCAGCTGGTAGCCGATCATTTTCTTCTAACATTCTTAAGATGTGTGCCAAGTGTTATTGATCAACTGGGCCATGGCAGGCAAAATCAAATCCGAGAAAACTGAAGAAAGTGGCCGCCTACTGTTGAGACTGTTCTGTTTTGCTTATCTGGCTCCCCGTGGGCATGCAGACAGCCGTCACATGGATCTAAGCACAGCCTTCCCTACAAATATCGACAACTTCCAAGCACTGCTTCGTATGCCTGCGGATTGTGGCGACATAGGCCAAAAAACATTTGGAAAGTTCCCAAATAATGCCTCGTAATTAGGTACAGATCGGGAAAACCAGATTATGGAATCTCTGCGGCAATTATCAAGGAAAGCCTTGTTGCAAAAGTGAACACGGCGGGCTGCTTTTCCGTACTCGGTGATGAAACGAGGAATGTTGTTGGCATCGAGCAGCTTACCCCCGTATTCTAGAACGTCCCTTCACTCAACGCTCCACCTTCACTTGAGAAAGCCGATGGGAGCACCGTCTCTAGTCACGACAAGTCACTGCAAATCAGCGATAATCTGCTGCGATTCTCGAGTAGCACAGCGTCATTTTCAGCCGAGTCGAGGAGCGTTTGTGAATACGCGGGTCAACATGTCTGGGGAAGGTACCTCGATAAGGATGCCAACGAAATCGAAGAAGTGTTCTTAGGATTTGTGCCGATTCATGACCAAAGTGGCCAGACCACGTGTTTCCGTATCATGCGGAAACACGCGGTCCACTGCGGAAAAAATGCGGCACCGCTTGTCTGAAAGTTGTCAAGTTATCTGAACGCGCTTCCTGTTTTTTTTTCTTTCGGAGCAAGATTGCGGCGCTCAGAGATACAGTGGTTTTGCGAAACTGGTCGAAGCCGCACGCCGTACAAATTTGGGTTTTTCGTGGATTTGTGTTATGCGCGGCTGTGCAGATCGTTTTTCGATGGACGATGTGGTGTTTATTATTAATCTGGGAATGTGTAGTGCATGCCCTTTTGGCGTGCGATCATGTGTTTGACACGACGCAAAAACTTTCGTTTGCGCTGCTGCGCTCAAGCCATGCTTGGTACTGCTTGAGCCGTCCGCGCGCCGTAGACATGCGGACGCAAGAATGCTCGGGCTTTTTGCTGCCAAATGATTTCGCGGCAGCTGGCAATGTATACGCAAATCGTTTTACGATGGACGATGTGGTGTTTATTATTAATCTGGGAATGTGTAGTGCAGGCCCCTTTGGCGTGCGATCATGTGTTTGACAACACGCAAAAAACTTTCGTTTGCGCTGCTTCGCTCAAGCCATGCTCGGTACTGCTTGAGCCGTCCGCGCGCCGTAGACATGACGGACGCAAGAATGCTCGGGCTTTTTGCTGCCAAATGATTTCGCGGCTGCTGGCAATGTATTCGCGGATCGTTTTACGATGGACGACGTGATGTTTATTATTAATCTGGGAATGTGTTGTGCAGTTCCCTTTGGTGTGCGATCATGTGTTTGACACGACGCAAAAAACTTTCGTTTGCGCTGCTGCGCTCAAGCCACGCTTGGTACTGCTTGAGCCATCCGCACGACGTAGACATGACGGACGCAAGAATGCTCGGGCTTTTCGCTGCCAAATGATTTCGCGGCTGCTGGCAATGTATACGCAGATCGTTTTACGATGGACGATGTGGTGTTTATTATTAATCTGGGAATGTATAGTGCATGCCCCTTTGGTGTGCGATCATGTGTTTGACACGACGCAAAAAACTTTCGTTTGCGCTGCTGCGCTCAAGCCACGCTTGGTACTGCTTGAGCCATCCGCACGACGTAGACATGACGGACGCAAGAATGCTCGGGCTTTTTGCTGCCAAATGATTTCGCAGCTGCTGGATATGTATACGCAAATCGTTTTTCGATGGACGATGTTGTGTTTATTATTAATCTGGGAATGTGTAGTGCAGGCCCCTTTGGCTTGCGATCATGTGTTTGACACGACGCAAAAAAACTTTCGTTTGCGCTGCTGCCCTCAAGCCATGCTTGGTACTGCTTGAGCCGCCCGCGCGCCGTAGACATGACGGACGCAAGAATGCTCGGGCTTTTTGCTGCCAAATGATTTCGCGGCTGCTGGTAATGTATACGCAGATCGTTTTACGATGGACGATGTGGTGTTTATTATTAATCTGGGAATGTGTAGTGCAGGCACCTTTGGCGTGCGATCATGTGTTTGACACGACGCAAAAAACGTTTCGTTTGCGCTGCTGCGCTCAAGCCATGCTTGGTACTGCTTGAGCCGTCCGCGCGCCGTAGACATGACGGACGCAAGAATGCTCGGGCTTTTTGCTGCCAAATGATTTCGCGGCTGCTGGTAATGTATACGCAGATCGTTTTACGATGGACGATGTGGTGTTTATTATTAATCTGGGAATGTGTAGTGCAGGCCCCTTTTGCGTGTGATCATGTGTTTGACACGACGCAAAAAACTTTCGTTTGCGCTGCTGCGCTCAAGCCATGCTTGGTACTGCTTGAGCCATCCGCGCGCCGTATAGACATGACGGACGCAAGAATGCTCGGGCTTTTTGCTACCAAATGATTTCGCGGCTGCTGGCAATGTATACGCAGATCGTTTTACGATGGACGACGTGGTGTTTATTATTAATCTGGGAATGTGTAGTGCATGCCCCTTTGGCGTGCGATCATGTGTTTGACACGACGCAAAAAACGTTTCGTTTGCGCTGCTGCGCTCAAGCCATGCTTGGTACTTCTTGAGCCGTCCGCGCGCCGTAGACATGACGGACGCAAGAATGCTCGGGCTTTTTGCTACCAAATGATTTCGCGGCTGCTGGCAATGTATACGCAGATCGTTTTACGATGGACGACGTGGTGTTAATTATTAATCTGGGAATGTGTAGTGCAGGCCCCTTTGGGGTGCGATCATGTGTTTGACACGACGCAAAAAACGTTTCGTTTGCGCTGCTGCGCTCAAGCCATGCTTGGTACTGCTTGAGCCGTCCGCGCGCCGTAGACATGACGGACGCAAGAATGCTCGGGCTTTTTGCTACCAAATGATTTCGCGGCTGCTGGCAATGTATACGCAGATCGTTTTACGATGGACGACGTGGTGTTAATTATTAATCTGGGAATGTGTAGTGCAGGCCCCTTTGGCGTGCGATCATGTGTTTGACACGACGCAAAAAACTTTCGTTTGCGCTGCTGCGCTCAAGCCATGCTTGGTACTGCCTGAGCCGTCCGCACGACGTAGACATGACGGACGCAAGAATGCTCGGGCTTTTTGCTGCTAAACGATTTCGCGGCTGCTGGCAATGTACACGCAGATCGTTTTACCATGGACGACGTGGTGTTTATTATTAATCTGGGAATGTGTAGTGCAGGCCCCTTTGGCATGCGATCATGTGTTTGACACGACGCAAAAAACTTTCGTTTGCGCTGCTGCGCTGAAGCCATGCTTGGTACTGCTTGAGCCGTCCGCACGACGTAGACATGACGGACGCAAGAATGCTCGGGCTTTTTGCTGCTAAACGATTTCGCGGCTCCTGGCAATGTATACGCAGATGGTTTTACGATGGACGACGTGGTGTTAATTATTAATCTGGGAATGTGTAGTGCAGGCCCCTTTGGCGTGCGATCATGTGTTTGACACGACGCAAAAAACTTTCGTTTGCGCTGCTGCGCTGAAGCCATGCTTGGTACTGCTTGAGCCGTCCGCACGACGTAGACATGACGGACGCAAGAATGCTCGGGCTTTTTGCTGCTAAACGATTTCGCGGCTGCTGGCAATGTATACGCAGATCGTTTTACGATGGACGACGTGGTGTTAATTATTAATCTGGGAATGTGTAGTGCAGGCCCCTTCGGCGTGCGATCATGTGTTTGACACGACGCAAAAAACTTTCGTTTGCGCGGCTGCGCTCAAGCCATGCTTGGTACTGCTTGAGCCGTCCGCACGACGTAGACATGACGGACGCAAGAATGCTCGGGCTTTTTGCTGCTAAACGATTTCGCGGCTGCTGGCAATGTATACGCAGATCGTTTTACGATGGACGACGTGGTGTTAATTATTAATCTGGGAATGTGTAGTGCAGGCCCCTTTGGCGTGCGATCATGTGTTTGACACGACGCAAAAAACTTTCGTTTGCGCTGCTGCGCTCAAGCCATGCTTGGTACTGCTTGAGCCGTCCGCACGACGTAGACATGACGGACGCAAGAATGCTCGGGCTTTTTGCTGCTAAACGATTTCGCGGCTGCTGGCAATGTATACGCAGATCGTTTTACGATGGACGACGTGGTGTTAATTATTAATCTGGGAATGTGTAGTGCAGGCCCCTTTGGCGTGCGATCATGTGTTTGACACGACGCAAAAAACTTTCGTTTGTGCGGCTGCGCTCAAGCCATGCTTGGTACTGCTTGAGCCGTCCGCACGACGTAGACATGACGGACGCAAGAATGCTCGGGCTTTTTGCTGCTAAACGATTTCGCGGCTGCTGGCAATGTATACGCAGATCGTTTTACGATGGACGACGTGGTGTTAATTATTAATCTGGGAATGTGTAGTGCAGGCCCCTTTGGCGTGCGATCATGTGTTTGACACGACGCAAAAAACTTTCGTTTGCGCGGCTGCGCTCAAGCCATGCTTGGTACTGCTTGAGCCGTCCGCACGACGTAGACATGACGGACGCAAGAATGCTCGGGCTTTTTGCTGCTAAACGATTTCGCGGCTGCTGGCAATGTATACCCAGATCGTTTTACGATGGACGACGTGGTGTTTATTATTAATCTGGGAATGTGTAGTGCAGGCCCCTTTGGCGTGCGATCATGTGTTTGACACGACGCAAAAAACTTTCGTTTGCGCTGCTGCGCTCAAGCCATGCTTGGTACTGCTTGAGCCGTCCGCACGACGTAGACATGACGGACGCAAGAATGCTCGGGCTTTTTGCTGCTAAACGATTTCGCGGCTGCTGGCAATGTATACGCAGATCGTTTTACGATGGACGACGTGGTGTTAATTATTAATCTGGGAATGTGTAGTGCAGGCCCCTTTGGCGTGCGATCATGTGTTTGACACGACGCAAAAAACTTTCGTTTGCGCGGCTGCGCTCAAGCCATGCTTGGTACTGCTTGAGCCGTCCGCACGACGTAGACATGACGGACGCAAGAATGCTCGGGCTTTTTGCTGCTAAACGATTTCGCGGCTGCTGGCAATGTATACGCAGATCGTTTTACGATGGACGACGTGGTGTTAATTATTAATCTGGGAATGTGTAGTGCAGGCCCCTTTGGCGTGCGATCATGTGTTTGACACGACGCAAAAAACTTTCGTTTGCGCGGCTGCGCTCAAGCCATGCTTGGTACTGCTTGAGCCGTCCGCACGACGTAGACATGACGGACGCAAGAATGCTCGGGCTTTTTGCTGCTAAACGATTTCGCGGCTGCTGGCAATGTATACGCAGATCGTTTTACGATGGACGACGTGGTGTTAATTATTAATCTGGGAATGTGTAGTGCAGGCCCCTTTGGCGTGCGATCATGTGTTTGACACGACGCAAAAAACTTTCGTTTGCGCTGCTGCGCTCAAGCCATGCTTGGTACTGCTTGAGCCGTCCGCACGACGTAGACATGACGGACGCAAGAATGCTCGGGCTTTTTGCTGCTAAACGATTTCGCGGCTGCTGGCAATGTATACGCAGATCGTTTTACGATGGACGACGTGGTGTTAATTATTAATCTGGGAATGTGTAGTGCAGGCCCCTTTGGCGTGCGATCATGTGTTTGACACGACGCAAAAAACTTTCGTTTGCGCTGCTGCGCTCAAGCCATGCTTGGTACTGCTTGAGCCGTCCGCACGACGTAGACATGACGGACGCAAGAATGCTCGGGCTTTTTGCTGCTAAACGATTTCGCGGCTGCTGGCAATGTATACGCAGATCGTTTTACGATGGACGACGTGGTGTTAATTATTAATCTGGGAATGTGTAGTGCAGGCCCCTTTGGCGTGCGATCATGTGTTTGACACGACGCAAAAAACTTTCGTTTGCGCTGCTGCGCTCAAGCCATGCTTGGTACTGCTTGAGCCGTCCGCACGACGTAGACATGACGGACGCAAGAATGCTCGGGCTTTTTGCTGCTAAACGATTTCGCGGCTGCTGGCAATGTATACGCAGATCGTTTTACGATGGACGACGTGGTGTTAATTATTAATCTGGGAATGTGTAGTGCAGGCCCCTTTGGCGTGCGATCATGTGTTTGACACGACGCAAAAAACTTTCGTTTGCGCGGCTGCGCTCAAGCCATGCTTGGTACTGCTTGAGCCGTCCGCACGACGTAGACATGACGGACGCAAGAATGCTCGGGCTTTTTGCTGCTAAACGGTTTTGCGGATGCTGGCAATGTATACGCAGATCGTTTTACGATGGACGACGTGGTGTTAATTATTAATCTGGGAATGTGTAGTGCAGGCCCCTTTGGCGTGCGATCATGTGTTTGACACGACGCAAAAAACTTTCGTTTGCGCGGCTGCGCTCAAGCCATGCTTGGTACTGCTTGAGCCGTCCGCACGACGTAGACATGACGGACGCAAGAATGCTCGGGCTTTTTGCTGCTAAACGGTTTCGCGGCTGCTGGCAATGTATACGCAGATCGTTTTACGATGGACGACGTGGTGTTAATTATTAATCTGGGAATGTGTAGTGCAGGCCCCTTTGGCGTGCGATCATGTGTTTGACACGACGCAAAAAACTTTCGTTTGCGCGGCTGCGCTCAAGCCATGCTTGGTACTGCTTGAGCCGTCCGCACGACGTAGACATGACGGACGCAAGAATGCTCGGGCTTTTTGCCGCTAAACGATTTCGCGGCTGCTGGCAATGTATATGCAGATCGTTTTACGATGGACGACGTGGTGTTAATTATTAATCTGGGAATGTGTAGTGCAGGCCCCTTTGGCGTGCGATCATGTGTTTGACACGACGCAAAAAACTTTCGTTTGCGCGGCTGCGCTCAAGCCATGCTTGGTACTGCTTGAGCCGTCCGCACGACGTAGACATGACGGACGCAAGAATGCTCGGGCTTTTTGCCGCTAAACGATTTCGCGGCTGCTGGCAATGTATACGCAGATCGTTTTACGATGGACGACGTGGTGTTAATTATTAATCTGGGAATGTGTAGTGCAGGCCCCTTTGGCGTGCGATCATGTGTTTGACACGACGCAAAAAACTTTCGTTTGCGCTGCTGCGCTCAAGCCATGCTTGGTACTGCTTGAGCCGTCCGCCCGACGTAGACATGACGGACGCAAGAATGCTCGGGCTTTTTGCTGCTAAACGATTTCGCGGCTGCTGGCAATGTATACGCAGATCGTTTTACGATGGACGACGTGGTGTTAATTATTAATCTGGGAATGTGTAGTGCAGGCCCCTTTGGCGTGCGATCATGTGTTTGACACGACGCAAAAAACTTTCGTTTGCGCGGCTGCGCTCAAGCCATGCTTGGTACTGCTTGAGCCGTCCGCACGACGTAGACATGACGAACGCAAGAATGCTCGGGCTTTTTGCTGCTAAACGATTTCGCGGCTGCTGGCAATGTATACGCAGATCGTTTTACGATGGACGACGTGGTGTTAATTATTAATCTGGGAATGTGTAGTGCAGGCCCCTTTGGCGTGCGATCATGTGTTTGACACGACGCAAAAAACTTTCGTTTGCGCGGCTGCGCTCAAGCCATGCTTGGTACTGCTTGAGCCGTCCGCACGACGTAGACATGACGGACGCAAGAATGCTCGGGCTTTTTGCCGCTAAACGATTTCGCGGCTGCTGGCAATGTATACGCAGATCGTTTTACGATGGACGATGTGGTGTTTATTATTAATCTGGGAATGTGTAGTGCAGGCCCCTTTGGCTTGCGATCATGTGTTTGACACGACGCAAAAAAACTTTCGTTTGCGCTGCGGCGCTGAAGCCATGCTTGGTACTGCTTGAGCCGTCCGCACGACGTAGACATGACGGACGCAAGAATGCTCGGGCTTTTTGCCGCTAAACGATTTCGCGGCTGCTGGCAATGTATACGCAGATCGTTTTACGATGGACGACGTGGTGTTAATTATTAATCTGGGAATGTGTAGTGCAGGCCCCTTTGGCGTGCGATCATGTGTTTGACACGACGCAAAAAACTTTCGTTTGCGCGGCTGCGCTCAAGCCATGCTTGGTACTGCTTGAGCCGTCCGCACGACGTAGACATGACGGACGCAAGAATGCTCGGGCTTTTTGCTGCTAAACGGTTTCGCGGCTGCTGGCAATGTATACGCAGATCGTTTTACGATGGACGACGTGGTGTTAATTATTAATCTGGGAATGTGTAGTGCAGGCTCCTTTGGCGTGCGATCATGTGTTTGACACGACGCAAAAAACTTTCGTTTGCGCTGCGGCGCTGAAGCCATGCTTGGTACTGCTTGAGCCGTCCGCACGACGTAGACATGACGGACGCAAGAATGCTCGGGCTTTTTGCCGCTAAACGATTTCGCGGCTGCTGGCAATGTATACGCAGATCGTTTTACGATGGACGATGTGGTGTTTATTATTAATCTGGGAATGTGTAGTGCAGGCCCCTTTGGCTTGCGATCATGTGTTTGACACGACGCAAAAACTTTCGTTTGCGCAGCTGCGCTCAAGCCATGCTTGGTACTGCTTGAGCCGTCCGCACGACGTAGACATGACGGACGCAAGAATGCTCGGGCTTTTTGCTGCTAAACGGTTTCGCGGCTGCTGGCAATGTATACGCAGATCGTTTTACGATGGACGACGTGGTGTTAATTATTAATCTGGGAATGTGTAGTGCAGGCCCCTTTGGCGTGCGATCATGTGTTTGACACGACGCAAAAAACTGTCGTTTGCGCGGCTGCGCTCAAGCCATGCTTGGTACTGCTTGAGCCGTCCGCACGACGTAGACATGACGGACGCAAGAATGCTCGGGCTTTTTGCCGCTAAACGATTTCGCGGCTGCTGGCAATGTATACGCAGATCGTTTTACGATGGACGACGTGGTGTTAATTATTAATCTGGGAATGTGTAGTGCAGGCCCCTTTGGCGTGCGATCATGTGTTTGACACGACGCAAAAAACTTTCGTTTGCGCTGCTGCGCTCAAGCCATGCTTGGTACTGCTTGAGCCGTCCGCGCGCCGTAGACATGACGGACGCAAGAATGCTCGGGCTTTTTGCTGCCAAATGATTTCGCGGCTGCTGGCAATGTATACGCAGATTGTTTTACGATGGACGACGTGGTGTTTATTATTAATCTGGGAATGTGTAGTGCATGCCCCTTTGGCGTGCGATCATGTGTTTGACACGACGCAAAAAACTTTCGTTTGCGCTTCGGCGCTGAAGCCATGCTGGGTACTGCTTGAGCCGTCCGCACGCCGTAGACATGACGGACGCAAGAATGCTCGGGCTTTTTGCTGCCAAATGATTTCACGGCTGCTGGCAATTTGTACGCAGATCGTTTTACGATGGACGATGTGGTGTCTATTATTAATCTGGAAATGTGTAGTGCATGCCCCTTTGGCGTGCGAGCATGTGTTTGACACGACGCAAAAAACTTTCGTTTGCGCTGCGGCACTGAAGCCATGCTGGGTACTGCTTGAGCCGTCCGCGCGCCGTAGACATGACGGACGCAAGAATGCTCGGGCTTTTTGCTGCCAAATGGTTTCGCGGCTGCTGGCAATGTGTACGCAGATCGTTTTACGATGGACGATGTGGTGTCTATTATTAATCTGGAAATGTGTAGTGCATGCCCCTTTGGCGTGCGAGCATGTGTTTGACACGACGCAAAAAACATTGTTTGCGCTGCTGCGCTCAAGCCATGCTGGGTACTGCTTGAGCCGTCCGCGCGCCGTAGACATGACGGACGCAAGAATGCTCGGGCTTTTTGCTGCCAAATGATTTCGCGGCTGCTGGCAATGTGTACGCAGATCGTTTTACGATGGACGATGTGGTGTCTATTATTAATCTGGGAATGTGTAGTGCAGGCCCCTTTGGCGTGCGATCATGTGTTTGACACGACGCAAAAAAACTTTCGTTTGCGCTGCGGCGCTGAAGCCATGCTTGGTACTGCTTGAGCCGTCCGCACGACGTAGACATGACGGACGCAAGAATGCTCGGGCTTTTTGCCGCTAAACGATTTCGCGGCTGCTGGCAATGTATACGCAGATCGTTTTACGATGGACGAGGTGGTGTTAATTATTAATCTGGGAATGTGTAGTGCAGGCCCCTTTGGCGTGCGATCATGTGTTTGACACGACGCAAAAAACTTTCGTTTGCGCGGCTGCGCTCAAGCCATGCTTGGTACTGCTTGAGCCGTCCGCACGACGTAGACATGACGGACGCAAGAATGCTCGGGCTTTTTGCTGCTAAACGGTTTCGCGGCTGCTGGCAATGTATACGCAGATCGTTTTACGATGGACGACGTGGTGTTAATTATTAATCTGGGAATGTGTAGTGCAGGCTCCTTTGGCGTGCGATCATGTGTTTGACACGACGCAAAAAACTTTCGTTTGCGCTGCGGCGCTGAAGCCATGCTTGGTACTGCTTGAGCCGTCCGCACGACGTAGACATGACGGACGCAAGAATGCTCGGGCTTTTTGCCGCTAAACGATTTCGCGGCTGCTGGCAATGTATACGCAGATCGTTTTACGATGGACGATGTGGTGTTTATTATTAATCTGGGAATGTGTAGTGCAGGCCCCTTTGGCTTGCGATCATGTGTTTGACACGACGCAAAAACTTTCGTTTGCGCAGCTGCGCTCAAGCCATGCTTGGTACTGCTTGAGCCGTCCGCACGACGTAGACATGACGGACGCAAGAATGCTCGGGCTTTTTGCTGCTAAACGGTTTCGCGGCTGCTGGCAATGTATACGCAGATCGTTTTACGATGGACGACGTGGTGTTAATTATTAATCTGGGAATGTGTAGTGCAGGCCCCTTTGGCGTGCGATCATGTGTTTGACACGACGCAAAAAACTGTCGTTTGCGCGGCTGCGCTCAAGCCATGCTTGGTACTGCTTGAGCCGTCCGCACGACGTAGACATGACGGACGCAAGAATGCTCGGGCTTTTTGCCGCTAAACGATTTCGCGGCTGCTGGCAATGTATACGCAGATCGTTTTACGATGGACGATGTGGTGTTTATTATTAATCTGGGAATGTGTAGTGCAGGCCCCTTTGGCTTGCGATCATGTGTTTGACACGACGCAAAAAAACTTTCGTTTGCGCTGCTGCCCTCAAGCCATGCTTGGTACTGCTTGAGCCGTCCGCGCGCCGTAGACATGACGGACGCAAGAATGCTCGGGCTTTTTGCTGCCAAATGATTTCGCGGCTGCTGGCAATGTATACCCAGATCGTTTTATGATGGACGACGTGGTATTTATTATTAATCTGGGAATGTGTAGTGCAGGCACCTTTGGCGTGCGATCATGTGTTTGACACGACGCAAAAAACTTTCGTTTGCGCTGCTGCGCTCAAGCCATGCTTGGTACTGCTTGAGCCGTCCGCGCGCCGTAGACATGACGGACGCAAGAATGCTCGGGCTTTTTGCTGCCAAATGTTTTCGCGGCTGCTGGCAATGTATACGCAGATTGTTTTACGATGGACGACGTGGTGTTTATTATTAATCTGGGAATGTGTAGTGCATGCCCCTTTGGCATGCGATCATGTGTTTGACACGACGCAAAAAACTTTCGTTTGCGCTTCGGCGCTGAAGCCATGCTGGGTACTGCTTGAGCCGTCCGCACGCCATAGACATGACGGACGCAAGAATGCTCGGGCTTTTTGCTGCCAAATGATTTCACGGCTGCTGGCAATTTGTACGCAGATCGTTTTACGATGGACGATGTGGTGTCTATTATTAATCTGGAAATGTGTAGTGCATGCCCCTTTGGCGTGCGAGCATGTGTTTGACACGACGCAAAAAACTTTCGTTTGCGCTGCGGCACTGAAGCCATGCTGGGTACTGCTTGAGCCGTCCGCGCGCCGTAGACATGACGGACGCAAGAATGCTCGGGCTTTTTGCTGCCAAATGGTTTCGCGGCTGCTGGCAATGTGTACGCAGATCGTTTTACGATGGACGATGTGGTGTCTATTATTAATCTGGAAATGTGTAGTGCATGCCCCTTTGGCGTGCGAGCATGTGTTTGACACGACGCAAAAAACATTGTTTGCGCTGCTGCGCTCAAGCCATGCTGGGTACTGCTTGAGCCGTCCGCGCGCCGTAGACATGACGGACGCAAGAATGCTCGGGCTTTTTGCTGCCAAATGATTTCGCGGCTGCTGGCAATGTGTACGCAGATCGTTTTACGATGGACGATGTGGTGTCTATTATTAATCTGGAAATGTGTAGTGCATGCCCCTTTGGCGTGCGAGCATGTGGTTGACACGACGCAAAAAACATTGTTTGCGCTGCTGCGCTCAAGCCATGCTGGGTACTGCTTAAGCCGTCCGCGCGCCGTAGACATGACGGACGCAAGAATGCTCGGGCTTTTTGCTGCCAAATGATTTCGCGGCTGCTGGCAATGTGTACGCAGATCGTTTTACGATGGACGATGTGGTGTCTATTATTAATCTGGAAATGTGTAGTGCATGCCCCTTTGGCGTGCGAGCATGTGTTTGACACGACGCAAAAAACATTGTTTGCGCTGCTGCGCTCAAGCCATGCTGGGTACTGCTTGAGCCGTCCGCGCGCCGTAGACATGACGGACGCAAGAATGCTCGGGCTTTTTGCTGCCAAATGATTTCGCGGCTGCTGGCAATGTGTACGCAGATCGTTTTACGATGGACGATGTGGTGTCTATTATTAATCTGGGAATGTGTAGCGCAGGCCCCTTTGGCGTGCGATCATGTGTTTGACACGACGCAAAAAACTTTCGTTTGCGCTGCGGCGCTGAAGCCATGCTGGGTACTGCTTGAGCCGTCCGCGCGCCGTAGACATGACGGACGCAAGAATGCTCGGGCTTTTTGCTGCCAAATGATTTCGCGGCTGCTGGAAATGTGTACGCAGATCGTTTTACGATGGACGATGTGGTGTCTATTATTAATCTGGAAATGTGTAGTGCATGCCCCTTTGGCGTGCGATCATGTGTTTGACACGACGCAAAAAACTTTCGTTTGCGCTGCGGCGCTGAAGCCATGCTGGGTACTGCTTGAGCCGTCCGCACGCCGTAGACATGACGGACGCAAGAATGCTCGGGCTTTTTGCTGCCAAATGATTTCGCGGCTGCTGGCAATGTGTACGCAGATCGTTTTACGATGGACGTTGTGGTGTCTATTATTAATCTGGAAATGTGTAGTGCATGCCCCTTTGGCGTGCGAGCATGTGTTTGACACGACGCAAAAAACATTGTTTGCGCTGCTGCGCTCAAGCCATGCTGGGTACTGCTTGAGCCGTCCGCGCGCCGTAGACATGACTGACGCAAGAATGCTCGGGCTTTTTGCTGCCAAATGATTTCGCGGCTGCTGGCAATGTGTACGCAGATCGTTTTACGATGGACGATGTGGTGTCTATTATTAATCTGGGAATGTGTAGCGCAGGCCCCTTTGGCGTGCGATCATGTGTTTGACACGACGCAAAAAACTTTCGTTTGCGCTGCGGCGCTGAAGCCATGCTGGGTACTGCTTGAGCCGTCCGCGCGCCGTAGACATGACGGACGCAAGAATGCTCGGGCTTTTTGCTGCCAAATGATTTCGCGGCTGCTGGCAATGTGTACGCAGATCGTTTTACGATGGACGATGTGGTGTCTATTATTAATCTGGGAATGTGTAGCGCAGGCCCCTTTGGCGTGCGATCATGTGTTTGACACGACGCAAAAAACTTTCGTTTGCGCTGCGGCGCTGAAGCCATGCTGGGTACTGCTTGAGCCGTCCGCACGCCGTAGACATGACGGACGCAAGAATGCTCGAGCTTTTTGCTGCCAAATGATTTCGCGGCTGCTGGCAATGTGTACGCAGATCGTTTTACGATGGACGATGTGGTGTCTATTATTAATCTTGAAATGTGTAGTGCATGCCCCTTTGGCCTGCGAGCATGTGTTTGACACGACGCAAAAAACTTTCGTTTGCGCTGCGGCGCTGAAGCCATGCTGGGTACTGCTTGAGCCGTCCGCACGACGTAGACATGACGGACGCAAGAATGCTCGGGCTTTTTGCTGCTAAACGATTTCGCGGCTGCTGGCAATGTGTACACAGATCGTTTTACGATGGACGATGTGGTGTCTATTATTAATCTGGAAATGTGTAGTGCATGCCCCTTTGGCGTGCGAGCATGTGTTTGACACGACGCAAAAAACATTGTTTGCGCTGCTGCGCTCAAGCCATGCTTGGTACTGCTTGAGCCGTCCGCGCGCCGTAGACATGACGGACGCAAGAATGCTCGGGCTTTTTGCTGCCAAATGATTTCGCGGCTGCTGGCAATGTGTACGCAGATCGTTTTACGATGGACGATGTGGTGTCTATTATTAATCTGGAAATGTGTAGTGCATGCCCCTTTGGCGTGCGAGCATGTGTTTGACACGACGCAAAAAACATTGTTTGCGCTGCGGCGCTCAAGCCATGCTGGGTACTGCTTGAGCCGTCCGCGCGCCGTAGACATGACGGACGCAAGAATGCTCGGGCTTTTTGCTGCCAAATGATTTCGCGGCTGATGGCAATGTGTACGCAGATCGTTTTACGATGGACGATGTGGTGTCTATTATTAATCTGGGAATGTGTAGTGCATGCCCCTTTGGCGTGCGATCATGTGTTTGACACGACGCAAAAAACATTGTTTGCGCTGCTGCGCTCAAGCCATGCTGGGTACTGCTTGAGCCGTCCGCGCGCCGTAGACATGACGGACGCAAGAATGCTCGGGCTTTTTGCTGCCAAATGATTTCGCGGCTGCTGGTAATGTATACGCAGATCGTTTTACGATGGACGATGTGGTGTTTATTATTAATCTGGGAATGTGTAGTGCATGCCCCTTTGGCGTGCGATCATGTGTTTGACACGACGCAAAAAACATTGTTTGCGCTGCTGCGCTCAAGCCATGCTGGGTACTGCTTGAGCCGTCCGCGCGCCGTAGACATGACGGACGCAAGAATGCTCGGGCTTTTTGCTGCCAAATGATTTCGCGGCTGCTGGCAATGTGTACGCAGATCGTTTTACGATGGACGATGTGGTGTCTATTATTAATCTGGGAATGTGTAGTGCATGCCCCTTTGGCGTGCGAGCATGTGTTTGACACGACGCAAAAAACATTCTTTGCGCTGCTGCGCTCAAGCCATGCTTGGTACTGCTTGAGCCGTCCGCGCGCCGTAGACATGACGGACGCAAGAATGCTCGGGCTTTTTGCTGCCAAATGATTTCGCGGCTGCTGGCAATGTATACGCAGATCGTTTTACGATAGACAACGTGGTGTTTATTATTAATCTGGGAATGTGTAGTGCATGCCCCTTTGGCGTGTGATCATGTGTTTGACACGACGCAAAAAACATTGTTTGCGCTGCTGCGCTCAAGCCATGCTGGGTACTGCTTGAGCCGTCCGGGCGCCGTAGACAGGACGGACGCAAGAATGCTCGGGCTTTTTGCTGCCAAATGATTTCGCGGCTGCTGGCAATGTGTACGCAGATCGTTTTACGATGGACGATGTGGTGTCTATTATTAATCTGGGAATGTGTAGTGCATGCCCCTTTGGCGTGCGAGCATGTGTTTGACATGACGCAAAAAACATTGTTTGCGCTGCTGCGCTCAAGCCATGCTTGGTACTGCTTGAGCCGTCCGCGCGCCGTAGACATGACGGACGCAAGAATGCTCGGGCTTTTTGCTGCCAAATGATTTCGCGGCGGCTGGCAATGTGTACGCAGATCGTTTTACGATGGACGATGTGGTGTCTATTATTAATCTGGGAATGTCTAGTGCATGCCCCTTTGGCGTGCGAGCATGTGTTTGACATGACGCAAAAAACATTGTTTGCGCTGCTGCGCTCAAGCCATGCTTGGTACTGCTTGAGCCGTCCGCGCGCCGTAGACATGACGGACGCAAGAATGCTCGGGCTTTTTGCTGCCAAATGATTTCACGGCTGCTGGGAATGTATACGCAGATCGTTTTACGATGGACGACGTGGTGTTTATTATTAATCTGGGAATGTGTAGTGCATGCCCCTTTGGCGTGCGAGCATGTGTTTGACACGACGCAAAAAACATTGTTTGCGCTGCGGCGCTGAAGCCATGCTGGGTACTGCTTGAGCCGTCCGCGCGCCGTAGACATGACGGACGCAAGAATGCTCGGGCTTTTTGCTGCCAAATGATTTCGCGGCGGCTGGCAATGTGTACGCAGATCGTTTTACGATGGACGATGTGGTGTCTATTATTAATCTGGGAATGTGTAGTGCATGCCCCTTTGGCGTGCGAGCATGTGTTTGACATGACGCAAAAAACATTGTTTGCGCTGCTGCGCTCAAGCCATGCTTGGTACTGCTTGAGCCGTCCGCGCGCCGTAGACATGACGGACGCAAGAATGCTCGGGCTTTTTGCTGCCAAATGATTTCACGGCTGCTGGTAATGTATACGCAGATCGTTTTACGATGGACGACGTGGTGTTTATTATTAATCTGGGAATGTGTAGTGCATGCCCCTTTGGCGTGTGATCATGTGTTTGACACGACGCAAAAAACATTGTTTGCGCTGCTGCGCTCAAGCCATGCTGGGTACTGCTTGAGCCGTCCGGGCGCCGTAGACAGGACGGACGCAAGAATGCTCGGGCTTTTTGCTGCCAAATGATTTCGCGGCTGCTGGCAATGTGTACGCAGATCGTTTTACGATGGACGATGTGGTGTCTATTATTAATCTGGGAATGTGTAGTGCATGCCCCTTTGGCGTGCGAGCATGTGTTTGACATGACGCAAAAAACATTGTTTGCGCTGCTGCGCTCAAGCCATGCTTGGTACTGCTTGAGCCGTCCGCGCGCCGTAGACATGACGGACGCAAGAATGCTCGGGCTTTTTGCTGCCAAATGATTTCGCGGCGGCTGGCAATGTGTACGCAGATCGTTTTACGATGGACGATGTGGTGTCTATTATTAATCTGGGAATGTCTAGTGCATGCCCCTTTGGCGTGCGAGCATGTGTTTGACATGACGCAAAAAACATTGTTTGCGCTGCTGCGCTCAAGCCATGCTTGGTACTGCTTGAGCCGTCCGCGCTCCGTAGACATGACGGACGCAAGAATGCTCGGGCTTTTTGCTGCCAAATGATTTCACGGCTGCTGGTAATGTATACGCAGATCGTTTTACGATGGACGACGTGGTGTTTATTATTAATCTGGGAATGTGTAGTGCATGCCCCTTTGGCGTGCGAGCATGTGTTTGACACGACGCAAAAAACATTGTTTGCGCTGCGGCGCTGAAGCCATGCTTGGTACTGCTTGAGCCGTCCGCGCGCCGTAGACATGACGGACGCAAGAATGCTCGGGCTTTTTGCTGCCAAATGATTTCGCGGCTGCTGGCAATGTGTACGCAGATCGTTTTACGATGGACGATGTGGTGTCTATTATTAATCTGGGAATGTGTAGCGCAGGCCCCTTTGGCGTGCGATCATGTGTTTGACACGACGCAAAAAACTTTCGTTTGCGCTGCGGCGCTGAAGCCATGCTGGGTACTGCTTGAGCCGTCCGCGCGCCGTAGACATGACGGACGCAAGAATGCTCGGGCTTTTTGCTGCCAAATGATTTCGCGGCTGCTGGAAATGTGTACGCAGATCGTTTTACGATGGACGATGTGGTGTCTATTATTAATCTGGAAATGTGTAGTGCATGCCCCTTTGGCGTGCGATCATGTGTTTGACACGACGCAAAAAACTTTCGTTTGCGCTGCGGCGCTGAAGCCATGCTGGGTACTGCTTGAGCCGTCCGCACGCCGTAGACATGACGGACGCAAGAATGCTCGGGCTTTTTGCTGCCAAATGATTTCGCGGCTGCTGGCAATGTGTACGCAGATCGTTTTACGATGGACGTTGTGGTGTCTATTATTAATCTGGAAATGTGTAGCGCAGGCCCCTTTGGCGTGCGATCATGTGTTTGACACGACGCAAAAAACTTTCGTTTGCGCTGCGGCGCTGAAGCCATGCTGGGTACTGCTTGAGCCGTCCGCGCGCCGTAGACATGACGGACGCAAGAATGCACGGGCTTTTTGCTGCCAAATGATTTCGCGGCTGCTGGCAATGTGTACGCAGATCGTTTTACGATGGACGATGTGGTGTCTATTATTAATCTGGGAATGTGTAGCGCAGGCCCCTTTGGCGTGCGATCATGTGTTTGACACGACGCAAAAAACTTTCGTTTGCGCTGCGGCGCTGAAGCCATGCTGGGTACTGCTTGAGCCGTCCGCACGCCGTAGACATGACGGACGCAAGAATGCTCGAGCTTTTTGCTGCCAAATGATTTCGCGGCTGCTGGCAATGTGTACGCAGATCGTTTTACGATGGACGATGTGGTGTCTATTATTAATCTTGAAATGTGTAGTGCATGCCCCTTTGGCCTGCGAGCATGTGTTTGACACGACGCAAAAAACTTTCGTTTGCGCTGCGGCGCTGAAGCCATGCTGGGTACTGCTTGAGCCGTCCGCACGACGTAGACATGACGGACGCAAGAATGCTCGGGCTTTTTGCTGCTAAACGATTTCGCGGCTGCTGGCAATGTGTACACAGATCGTTTTACGATGGACGATGTGGTGTCTATTATTAATCTGGAAATGTGTAGTGCATGCCCCTTTGGCGTGCGAGCATGTGTTTGACACGACGCAAAAAACATTGTTTGCGCTGCTGCGCTCAAGCCATGCTTGGTACTGCTTGAGCCGTCCGCGCGCCGTAGACATGACGGACGCAAGAATGCTCGGGCTTTTTGCTGCCAAATGATTTCGCGGCTGCTGGCAATGTGTACGCAGATCGTTTTACGATGGACGATGTGGTGTCTATTATTAATCTGGAAATGTGTAGTGCATGCCCCTTTGGCGTGCGAGCATGTGTTTGACACGACGCAAAAAACATTGTTTGCGCTGCGGCGCTCAAGCCATGCTGGGTACTGCTTGAGCCGTCCGCGCGCCGTAGACATGACGGACGCAAGAATGCTCGGGATTTTTGCTGCCAAATGATTTCGCGGCTGATGGCAATGTGTACGCAGATCGTTTTACGATGGACGATGTGGTGTCTATTATTAATCTGGGAATGTGTAGTGCATGCCCCTTTGGCGTGCGATCATGTGTTTGACACGACGCAAAAAACATTGTTTGCGCTGCTGCGCTCAAGCCATGCTGGGTACTGCTTGAGCCGTCCGCGCGCCGTAGACATGACGGACGCAAGAATGCTCGGGCTTTTTGCTGCCAAATGATTTCGCGGCTGCTGGTAATGTATACGCAGATCGTTTTACGATGGACGATGTGGTGTTTATTATTAATCTGGGAATGTGTAGTGCATGCCCCTTTGGCGTGCGATCATGTGTTTACACGACGCAAAAAACATTGTTTGCGCTGCTGCGCTCAAGCCATGCTGGGTACTGCTTGAGCCGTCCGCGCGCCGTAGACATGACGGACGCAAGAATGCTCGGGCTTTTTGCTGCCAAATGATTTCGCGGCTGCTGGCAATGTGTACGCAGATCGTTTTACGATGGACGATGTGGTGTCTATTATTAATCTGGGAATGTGTAGTGCATGCCCCTTTGGCGTGCGAGCATGTGTTTGACACGACGCAAAAAACATTCTTTGCGCTGCTGCGCTCAAGCCATGCTTGGTACTGCTTGAGCCGTCCGCGCGCCGTAGACATGACGGACGCAAGAATGCTCGGGCTTTTTGCTGCCAAATGATTTCGCGGCTGCTGGCAATGTATACGCAGATCGTTTTACGATAGACAACGTGGTGTTTATTATTAATCTGGGAATGTGTAGTGCATGCCCCTTTGGCGTGTGATCATGTGTTTGACACGACGCAAAAAACATTGTTTGCGCTGCTGCGCTCAAGCCATGCTGGGTACTGCTTGAGCCGTCCGGGCGCCGTAGACAGGACGGACGCAAGAATGCTCGGGCTTTTTGCTGCCAAATGATTTCGCGGCTGCTGGCAATGTGTACGCAGATCGTTTTACGATGGACGATGTGGTGTCTATTATTAATCTGGGAATGTGTAGTGCATGCCCCTTTGGCGTGCGAGCATGTGTTTGACATGACGCAAAAAACATTGTTTGCGCTGCTGCGCTCAAGCCATGCTTGGTACTGCTTGAGCCGTCCGCGCGCCGTAGACATGACGGACGCAAGAATGCTCGGGCTTTTTGCTGCCAAATGATTTCGCGGCGGCTGGCAATGTGTACGCAGATCGTTTTACGATGGACGATGTGGTGTCTATTATTAATCTGGGAATGTCTAGTGCATGCCCCTTTGGCGTGCGAGCATGTGTTTGACATGACGCAAAAAACATTGTTTGCGCTGCTGCGCTCAAGCCATGCTTGGTACTGCTTGAGCCGTCCGCGCGCCGTAGACATGACGGACGCAAGAATGCTCGGGCTTTTTGCTGCCAAATGATTTCACGGCTGCTGGTAATGTATACGCAGATCGTTTTACGATGGACGACGTGGTGTTTATTATTAATCTGGGAATGTGTAGTGCATGCCCCTTTGGCGTGCGAGCATGTGTTTGACACGACGCAAAAAACATTGTTTGCGCTGCGGCGCTGAAGCCATGCTGGGTACTGCTTGAGCCGTCCGCGCGCCGTAGACATGACGGACGCAAGAATGCTCGGGCTTTTTGCTGCCAAATGATTTCGCGGCGGCTGGCAATGTGTACGCAGATCGTTTTACGATGGACGATGTGGTGTCTATTATTAATCTGGGAATGTGTAGTGCATGCCCCTTTGGCGTGCGAGCATGTGTTTGACATGACGCAAAAAACATTGTTTGCGCTGCTGCGCTCAAGCCATGCTTGGTACTGCTTGAGCCGTCCGCGCGCCGTAGACATGACGGACGCAAGAATGCTCGGGCTTTTTGCTGCCAAATGATTTCACGGCTGCTGGTAATGTATACGCAGATCGTTTTACGATGGACGACGTGGTGTTTATTATTAATCTGGGAATGTGTAGTGCATGCCCCTTTGGCGTGCGAGCATGTGTTTGACATGACGTAAAAAACATTGTTTGCGCTGCTGCGCTCAAGCCATGCTTGGTACTGCTTGAGCCGTCCGCGCGCCGTAGACATGACGGACGCAAGAATGCTCGGGCTTTTTGCTGCCAAATGATTTCGCGGCGGCTGGCAATGTGTACGCAGATCGTTTTACGATGGACGATGTGGTGTCTATTATTAATCTGGGAATGTGTAGTGCATGCCCCTTTGGCGTGCGAGCATGTGTTTGACATGACGCAAAAAACATTGTTTGCGCTGCTGCGCTCAAGCCATGCTTGGTACTGCTTGAGCCGTCCGCGCGCCGTAGACATGACGGACGCAAGAATGCTCGGGCTTTTTGCTGCCAAATGATTTCGCGGCGGCTGGCAATGTGTACGCAGATCGTTTTACGATGGACGATGTGGTGTCTATTATTAATCTGGGAATGTGTAGTGCATGCCCCTTTGGCGTGCGAGCATGTGTTTGACATGACGCAAAAAACATTGTTTGCGCTGCTGCGCTCAAGCCATGCTTGGTACTGCTTGAGCCGTCCGCGCGCCGTAGACATGACGGACGCAAGAATGCTCGGGCTTTTTGCTGCCAAATGATTTCACGGCTGCTGGTAATGTATACGCAGATCGTTTTACGATGGACGATGTGGTGTTTATTATTAATCTGGGAATGTGTAGTGCATGCCCCTTTGGCGTGCGATCATGTGTTTGACACGACGCAAAAAACATTGTTTGCGCTGCTGCGCTCAAGCCATGCTGGGTACTGCTTGAGCCGTCCGCGCGCCGTAGACATGACGGACGCAAGAATGCTCGGGCTTTTTGCTGCCAAATGATTTCGCGGCTGCTGGCAATGTGTACGCAGATCGTTTTACGATGGACGATGTGGTGTCTATTATTAATCTGGGAATGTGTAGTGCATGCCCCTTTGGCGTGCGAGCATGTGTTTGACACGACGCAAAAAACATTCTTCGCGCTGCTGCGCTCAAGCCATGCTTGGTACTGCTTGAGCCGTCCGCGCGCCGTAGACATGACGGACGCAAGAATGCTCGGGCTTTTTGCTGCCAAATGATTTCGCGGCTGCTGGCAATGTATACGCAGATCGTTTTACGATGGACAACGTGGTGTTTATTATTAATCTGGGAATGTGTAGTGCATGCCCCTTTGGCGTGTGATCATGTGTTTGACACGACGCAAAAAACATTGTTTGCGCTGCTGCGCTCAAGCCATGCTGGGTACTGCTTGAGCCGTCCGGGCGCCGTAGACAGGACGGACGCAAGAATGCTCGGGCTTTTTGCTGCCAAATGATTTCGCGGCTGCTGGCAATGTGTACGCAGATCGTTTTACGATGGACGATGTGGTGTCTATTATTAATCTGGGAATGTGTAGTGCATGCCCCTTTGGCGTGCGAGCATGTGTTTGACATGACGCAAAAAACATTGTTTGCGCTGCTGCGCTCAAGCCATGCTTGGTACTGCTTGAGCCGTCCGCGCGCCGTAGACATGACGGACGCAAGAATGCTCGGGCTTTTTGCTGCCAAATGATTTCGCGGCGGCTGGCAATGTGTACGCAGATCGTTTTACGATGGACGATGTGGTGTCTATTATTAATCTGGGAATGTCTAGTGCATGCCCCTTTGGCGTGCGAGCATGTGTTTGACATGACGCAAAAAACATTGTTTGCGCTGCTGCGCTCAAGCCATGCTTGGTACTGCTTGAGCCGTCCGCGCGCCGTAGACATGACGGACGCAAGAATGCTCGGGCTTTTTGCTGCCAAATGATTTCACGGCTGCTGGTAATGTATACGCAGATCGTTTTACGATGGACGACGTGGTGTTTATTATTAATCTGGGAATGTGTAGTGCATGCCCCTTTGGCGTGCGAGCATGTGTTTGACACGACGCAAAAAACATTGTTTGCGCTGCGGCGCTGAAGCCATGCTGGGTACTGCTTGAGCCGTCCGCGCGCCGTAGACATGACGGACGCAAGAATGCTCGGGCTTTTTGCTGCCAAATGATTTCGCGGCGGCTGGCAATGTGTACGCAGATCGTTTTACGATGGACGATGTGGTGTCTATTATTAATCTGGGAATGTGTAGTGCATGCCCCTTTGTCGTGCGAGCATGTGTTTGACATGACGCAAAAAACATTGTTTGCGCTGCTGCGCTCAAGCCATGCTTGGTACTGCTTGAGCCGTCCGCGCGCCGTAGACATGACGGACGCAAGAATGCTCGGGCTTTTTGCTGCCAAATGATTTCACGGCTGCTGGTAATGTATACGCAGATCGTTTTACGATGGACGACGTGGTGTTTATTATTAATCTGGGAATGTGTAGTGCATGCCCCTTTGGCGTGCGAGCATGTGTTTGACATGACGTAAAAAACATTGTTTGCGCTGCTGCGCTCAAGCCATGCTTGGTACTGCTTGAGCCGTCCGCGCGCCGTAGACATGACGGACGCAAGAATGCTCGGGCTTTTTGCTGCCAAATGATTTCGCGGCGGCTGGCAATGTGTACGCAGATCGTTTTACGATGGACGATGTGGTGTCTATTATTAATCTGGGAATGTGTAGTGCATGCCCCTTTGGCGTGCGAGCATGTGTTTGACATGACGCAAAAAACATTGTTTGCGCTGCTGCGCTCAAGCCATGCTTGGTACTGCTTGAGCCGTCCGCGCGCCGTAGACATGACGGACGCAAGAATGCTCGGGCTTTTTGCTGCCAAATGATTTCGCGGCGGCTGGCAATGTGTACGCAGATCGTTTTACGATGGACGATGTGGTGTCTATTATTAATCTGGGAATGTGTAGTGCATGCCCCTTTGGCGTGCGAGCATGTGTTTGACATGACGCAAAAAACATTGTTTGCGCTGCTGCGCTCAAGCCATGCTTGGTACTGCTTGAGCCGTCCGCGCGCCGTAGACATGACGGACGCAAGAATGCTCGGGCTTTTTGCTGCCAAATGATTTCACGGCTGCTGGTAATGTATACGCAGATCGTTTTACGATGGACGACGTGGTGTTTATTATTAATCTGGGAATGTGTAGTGCATGCCCCTTTGGCGTGCGAGCATGTGTTTGACACGACGCAAAAAACATTGTTTGCGCTGCGGCGCTGAAGCCATGATGGGTACTGCTTGAGCCGTCCGCGAGCCGTAGACATGACGGACGCAAGAATGCTCGGGCTTTTTGCTGCCAAATGATTTCGCGGCTGCTGGCAATGTATACGCAGATCGTTTTACGATGGACAACATGGTGTTTATTATTAATCTAGGAATGTGTAGTGCATGCCCCTTTGGCGTGCGATCATGTGTTTGACACGACGCAAAAAACTTTCGTTTGCGCTGCTGCGCTCAAGCCATGCTTGGTACTGCTTGAGCCGTCCGCGCGCCGTAGACATGACGGACGCAAGAATGCTCGGGCTTTTTGCTGCCAAATGATTTCGCGGCTGCTGGCAATGTATACGCAGATCGTTTTACGATGGACGATGTGGTGTTTATTATTAATCTGGGAATGTGTAGTGCAGGCCCCTTTGGCTTGCGATCATGTGTTTGACACGACGCAAAAAACTTTCGTTTGCGCTGCTGCGCTGCAGCAATGCTTGGTACTGCTTGAGCCGTCCGCACGACGTAGACATGACGGACGCAAGAATGCTCGGGCTTTTTGCTGCTAAACGATTTCGCGGCTGCTGGCAATGTATACGCAGATCGTTTTACGATGGACGACGTGGTGTTAATTATTAATCTGGGAATGTGTAGTGCAGGCCCCTTTGGCGTGCGATCATGTGTTTGACACGACGCAAAAAACTTTCGTTTGCGCTGCTGCGCTGAAGCCATGCTTGGTACTGCTTGAGCCGTCCGCACGACGTAGACATGACGGACGCAAGAATGCTCGGGCTTTTTGCTGCTAAACGATTTCGCGGCTGCTGGCAATGTATACGCAGATCGTTTTACGATGGACGACGTGGTGTTAATTATTAATCTGGGAATGTGTAGTGCAGGCCCCTTTGGCGTGCGATCATGTGTTTGACACGACGCAAAAAACTTTCGTTTGCGCTGCTGCGCTGAAGCCATGCTTGGTACTGCTTGAGCCGTCCGCACGACGTAGACATGACGGACGCAAGAATGCTCGGGCTTTTTGCTGCTAAACGATTTCGCGGCTGCTGGCAATGTATACGCAGATCGTTTTACGATGGACGATGTGGTGTTTATTATTAATCTGGGAATGTCTAGTGCAGGCCCCTTTGGCTTGCGATCATGTGTTTGACACGACGCAAAAACTTTCGTTTGCGCGGCTGCGCTCAAGCCATGCTTGGTACTGCTTGAGCCGTCCGCACGACGTAGACATGACGGACGCAAGAATGCTCGGGCTTTTTGCTGCTAAACGGTTTCGCGGCTGCTGGCAATGTATACGCAGATCGTTTTACGATGGACGACGTGGTGTTAATTATTAATCTGGGAATGTGTAGTGCATGCCCCTTTGGCGTGCGAGCATGTGTTTGACATGACGCAAAAAACATTGTTTGCGCTGCTGCGCTCAAGCCATGCTTGGTACTGCTTGAGCCGTCCGCGCGCCGTAGACATGACGGACGCAAGAATGCTCGGGCTTTTTGCTGCCAAATGATTTCGCGGCGGCTGGCAATGTGTACGCAGATCGTTTTACGATGGACGATGTGGTGTCTATTATTAATCTGGGAATGTGTAGTGCATGCCCCTTTGGCGTGCGAGCATGTGTTTGACATGACGCAAAAAACATTGTTTGCGCTGCTGCGCTCAAGCCATGCTTGGTACTGCTTGAGCCGTCCGCGCGCCGTAGACATGACGGACGCAAGAATGCTCGGGCTTTTTGCTGCCAAATGATTTCACGGCTGCTGGTAATGTATACGCAGATCGTTTTACGATGGACGACGTGGTGTTTATTATTAATCTGGGAATGTGTAGTGCATGCCCCTTTGGCGTGCGAGCATGTGTTTGACACGACGCAAAAAACATTGTTTGCGCTGCGGCGCTGAAGCCATGCTGGGTACTGCTTGAGCCGTCCGCGAGCCGTAGACATGACGGACGCAAGAATGCTCGGGCTTTTTGCTGCCAAATGATTTCGCGGCTGCTGGCAATGTATACGCAGATCGTTTTACGATGGACAACATGGTGTTTATTATTAATCTGGGAATGTGTAGTGCATGCCCCTTTGGCGTGCGATCATGTGTTTGACACGACGCAAAAAACTTTCGTTTGCGCTGCTGCGCTCAAGCCATGCTTGGTACTGCTTGAGCCGTCCGCGCGCCGTAGACATGACGGACGCAAGAATGCTCGGGCTTTTTGCTGCCAAATGATTTCGCGGCTGCTGGCAATGTATACGCAGATCGTTTTACGATGGACGATGTGGTGTTTATTATTAATCTGGGAATGTGTAGTGCAGGCCCCTTTGGCTTGCGATCATGTGTTTGACACGACGCAAAAAACTTTCGTTTGCGCTGCTGCGCTGCAGCAATGCTTGGTACTGCTTGAGCCGTCCGCACGACGTAGACATGACGGACGCAAGAATGCTCGGGCTTTTTGCTGCTAAACGATTTCGCGGCTGCTGGCAATGTATACGCAGATCGTTTTACGATGGACGACGTGGTGTTAATTATTAATCTGGGAATGTGTAGTGCAGGCCCCTTTGGCGTGCGATCATGTGTTTGACACGACGCAAAAAACTTTCGTTTGCGCTGCTGCGCTGAAGCCATGCTTGGTACTGCTTGAGCCGTCCGCACGACGTAGACATGACGGACGCAAGAATGCTCGGGCTTTTTGCTGCTAAACGATTTCGCGGCTGCTGGCAATGTATACGCAGATCGTTTTACGATGGACGACGTGGTGTTAATTATTAATCTGGGAATGTGTAGTGCAGGCCCCTTTGGCGTGCGATCATGTGTTTGACACGACGCAAAAAACTTTCGTTTGCGCTGCTGCGCTGAAGCCATGCTTGGTACTGCTTGAGCCGTCCGCACGACGTAGACATGACGGACGCAAGAATGCTCGGGCTTTTTGCTGCTAAACGATTTCGCGGCTGCTGGCAATGTATACGCAGATCGTTTTACGATGGACGATGTGGTGTTTATTATTAATCTGGGAATGTGTAGTGCAGGCCCCTTTGGCTTGCGATCATGTGTTTGACACGACGCAAAAACTTTCGTTTGCGCGGCTGCGCTCAAGCCATGCTTGGTACTGCTTGAGCCGTCCGCACGACGTAGACATGACGGACGCAAGAATGCTCGGGCTTTTTGCTGCTAAACGGTTTCGCGGCTGCTGGCAATGTATACGCAGATCGTTTTACGATGGACGACGTGGTGTTAATTATTAATCTGGGAATGTGTAGTGCAGGCCCCTTTGGCGTGCGATCATGTGTTTGACACGACGCAAAAAACTTTCGTTTGCGCGGCTGCGCTCAAGCCATGCTTGGTACTGCTTGAGCCGTCCGCACGACGTAGACATGGCGGACGCAAGAATGCTCGGGCTTTTTGCTGCTAAACGGTTTCGCGGCTGCTGGCAATGTATACGCAGATCGTTTTACGATGGACGATGTGGTGTCTATTATTAATCTGGGAATGTGTAGTGCATGCCCCTTTGGCGTGCGAGCATGTGTTTGACATGACGCAAAAAACATTGTTTGCGCTGCTGCGCTCAAGCCATGCTTGGTACTGCTTGAACCGTCCGCGCGCCGTAGACATGACGGACGCAAGAATGCTCGGGCTTTTTGCTGCCAAATGATTTCGCGGCGGCTGGCAATGTGTACGCAGATCGTTTTACGATGGACGATGTGGTGTCTATTATTAATCTGGGAATGTGTAGTGCAGGCCCCTTTGGCGTGCGATCATGTGTTTGACACGACGCAAAAAACTTTCGTTTGCGCTGCTGCGCTGAAGCCATGCTTGGTACTGCTTGAGCCGTCCGCACGACGTAGACATGACGGACGCAAGAATGCTCGGGCTTTTTGCTGCTAAACGATTTCGCGGCTGCTGGCAATGTATACGCAGATCGTTTTACGATGGACGATGTGGTGTTTATTATTAATCTGGGAATGTGTAGTGCAGGCCCCTTTGGCTTGCGATCATGTGTTTGACACGACGCAAAAACTTTCGTTTGCGCGGCTGCGCTCAAGCCATGCTTGGTACTGCTTGAGCCGTCCGCACGACGTAGACATGACGGACGCAAGAATGCTCGGGCTTTTTGCTGCTAAACGGTTTCGCGGCTGCTGGCAATGTATACGCAGATCGTTTTACGATGGACGACGTGGTGTTAATTATTAATCTGGGAATGTGTAGTGCAGGCCCCTTTGGCGTGCGATCATGTGTTTGACACGACGCAAAAAACTTTCGTTTGCGCGGCTGCGCTCAAGCCATGCTTGGTACTGCTTGAGCCGTCCGCACGACGTAGACATGGCGGACGCAAGAATGCTCGGGCTTTTTGCTGCTAAACGGTTTCGCGGCTGCTGGCAATGTATACGCAGATCGTTTTACGATGGACGATGTGGTGTCTATTATTAATCTGGGAATGTGTAGTGCATGCCCCTTTGGCGTGCGAGCATGTGTTTGACATGACGCAAAAAACATTGTTTGCGCTGCTGCGCTCAAGCCATGCTTGGTACTGCTTGAGCCGTCCGCGCGCCGTAGACATGACGGACGCAAGAATGCTCGGGCTTTTTGCTGCCAAATGATTTCGCGGCGGCTGGCAATGTGTACGCAGATCGTTTTACGATGGACGATGTGGTGTCTATTATTAATCTGGGAATGTGTAGTGCATGCCCCTTTGGCGTGCGAGCATGTGTTTGACATGACGCAAAAAACATTGTTTGCGCTGCTGCGCTCAAGCCATGCTTGGTACTGCTTGAGCCGTCCGCGCGCCGTAGACATGACGGACGCAAGAATGCTCGGGCTTTTTGCTGCCAAATGATTTCACGGCTGCTGGTAATGTATACGCAGATCGTTTTACGATGGACGACGTGGTGTTTATTATTAATCTGGGAATGTGTAGTGCATGCCCCTTTGGCGTGCGAGCATGTGTTTGACACGACGCAAAAAACATTGTTTGCGCTGCGGCGCTGAAGCCATGCTGGGTACTGCTTGAGCCGTCCGCGAGCCGTAGACATGACGGACGCAAGAATGCTCGGGCTTTTTGCTGCCAAGTGATTTCGCGGCTGCTGGCAATGTATACGCAGATCGTTTTACGATGGACAACATGGTGTTTATTATTAATCTGGGAATGTGTAGTGCATGCCCCTTTGGCGTGCGATCATGTGTTTGACACGACGCAAAAAACTTTCGTTTGCGCTGCTGCGCTCAAGCCATGCTTGGTACTGCTTGAGCCGTCCGCGCGCCGTAGACATGACGGACGCAAGAATGCTCGGGCTTTTTGCTGCCAAATGATTTCGCGGCTGCTGGCAATGTATACGCAGATCGTTTTACGATGGACGATGTGGTGTTTATTATTAATCTGGGAATGTGTAGTGCAGGCCCCTTTGGCTTGCGATCATGTGTTTGACACGACGCAAAAAACTTTCGTTTGCGCTGCTGCGCTGCAGCAATGCTTGGTACTGCTTGAGCCGTCCGCACGACGTAGACATGACGGACGCAAGAATGCTCGGGCTTTTTGCTGCTAAACGATTTCGCGGCTGCTGGCAATGTATACGCAGATCGTTTTACGATGGACGACGTGGTGTTAATTATTAATCTGGGAATGTGTAGTGCAGGCCCCTTTGGCGTGCGATCATGTGTTTGACACGACGCAAAAAACTTTCGTTTGCGCTGCTGCGCTGAAGCCATGCTTGGTACTGCTTGAGCCGTCCGCACGACGTAGACATGACGGACGCAAGAATGCTCGGGCTTTTTGCTGCTAAACGATTTCGCGGCTGCTAGCAATGTATACGCAGATCGTTTTACGATGGACGACGTGGTGTTAATTATTAATCTGGGAATGTGTAGTGCAGGCCCCTTTGGCGTGCGATCATGTGTTTGACACGACGCAAAAAACTTTCGTTTGCGCTGCTGCGCTGAAGCCATGCTTGGTACTGCTTGAGCCGTCCGCACGACGTAGACATGACGGACGCAAGAATGCTCGGGCTTTTTGCTGCTAAACGATTTCGCGGCTGCTGGCAATGTATACGCAGATCGTTTTACGATGGACGATGTGGTGTTTATTATTAATCTGGGAATGTGTAGTGCAGGCCCCTTTGGCTTGCGATCATGTGTTTGACACGACGCAAAAACTTTCGTTTGCGCGGCTGCGCTCAAGCCATGCTTGGTACTGCTTGAGCCGTCCGCACGACGTAGACATGACGGACGCAAGAATGCTCGGGCTTTTTGCTGCTAAACGGTTTCGCGGCTGCTGGCAATGTATACGCAGATCGTTTTACGATGGACGACGTGGTGTTAATTATTAATCTGGGAATGTGTAGTGCAGGCCCCTTTGGCGTGCGATCATGTGTTTGACACGACGCAAAAAACTTTCGTTTGCGCGGCTGCGCTCAAGCCATGCTTGGTACTGCTTGAGCCGTCCGCACGACGTAGACATGGCGGACGCAAGAATGCTCGGGCTTTTTGCTGCTAAACGGTTTCGCGGTTGCTGGCAATGTATACGCAGATCGTTTTACGATGGACGACGTGGTGTTAATTATTAATCTGGGAATGTGTAGTGCAGGCCCCTTTGGCGTGCGATCATGTGTTTGACACGACGCAAAAAACTTTCGTTTGCGCGGCTGCGCTCAAGCCATGCTTGGTACTGCTTGAGCCGTCCGCACGACGTAGACATGGCGGACGCAAGAATGCTCGGGCTTTTTGCTGCTAAACGGTTTCGCGGCTGCTGGCAATGTATACGCAGATCGTTTTACGATGGACGACGTGGTGTTAATTATTAATCTGGGAATGTGTAGTGCAGGCCCCTTTGGCGTGCGATCATGTGTTTGACACGACGCAAAAAACTTTCGTTTGCGCGGCTGCGCTCAAGCCATGCTTGGTACTGCTTGAGCCGTCCGCACGACGTAGACATGGCGGACGCAAGAATGCTCGGGCTTTTTGCTGCTAAACGGTTTCGCGGTTGCTGGCAATGTATACGCAGATCGTTTTACGATGGACGACGTGGTGTTAATTATTAATCTGGGAATGTGTAGTGCAGGCCCCTTTGGCGTGCGATCATGTGTTTGACACGACGCAAAAAACTTTCGTTTGCGCGGCTGCGCTCAAGCCATGCTTGGTACTGCTTGAGCCGTCCGCACGACGTAGACATGGCGGACGCAAGAATGCTCGGGCTTTTTGCTGCTAAACGGTTTCGCGGCTGCTGGCAATGTATACGCAGATCGTTTTACGATGGACGACGTGGTGTTAATTATTAATCTGGGAATGTGTAGTGCAGGCCCCTTTGGCGTGCGATCATGTGTTTGACACGACGCAAAAAACTTTCGTTTGCGCTGCTGCGCTGAAGCCATGCTGGGTACTGCTTGAGCCGTCCGCACGACGTAGACATGACGGACGCAAGAATGCTCGGGCTTTTTGCTGCTAAACGGTTTCGCGGCTGCTGGCAATGTATACGCAGATCGTTTTACGATGGACGACGTGGTGTTAATTATTAATCTGGGAATGTGTAGTGCAGGCCCCTTTGGCGTGCGATCATGTGTTTGACACGACGCAAAAAACTTTCGTTTGCGCGGCTGCGCTCAAGCCATGCTTGGTACTGCTTGAGCCGTCCGCACGACGTAGACATGACGGACGCAAGAATGCTCGGGCTTTTTGCTGCTAAACGATTTCGCGGCTGCTGGCAATGTATACGCAGATCGTTTTACGATGGACGATGTGGTGTTTATTATTAATCTGGGAATGTGTAGTGCAGGCCCCTTTGGCTTGCGATCATGTGTTTGACACGACGCAAAAAACTTTCGTTTGCGCTGCGGCGCTGAAGCCATGCTTGGTACTGCTTGAGCCGTCCGCACGACGTAGACATGACGGACGCAAGAATGCTCGGGCTTTTTGCTGCTAAACGATTTCGCGGCTGCTGGCAATGTATACGCAGATCGCTTTACGATGGACGACGTGGTGTTAATTATTAATCTGGGAATGTGTAGTGCAGGCCCCTTTGGCGTGCGATCATGTGTTTGACACGACGCAAAAAACTTTCGTTTGCGGCTGCGCTCAAGCCATGCTTGGTACTGCTTGAGCCGTCCGCACGACGTAGACATGACGGACGCAAGAATGCTCGGGCTTTTTGCTGCTAAACGATTTCGCGGCTGCTGGCAATGTATACGCAGATCGTTTTACGATGGACGATGTGGTGTTTATTATTAATCTGGGAATGTGTAGTGCAGGCCCCTTTGGCTTGCGATCATGTGTTTGACACGACGCAAAAAAACTTTCGTTTACGCTGCTGCCCTCATGCCATGCTTGGTACTGCTTGAGCCGTCCGCGCGCGGTAGACATGACGGACGCAAGAATGCTCGGGCTTTTTGCTGCCAAATGATTTCGCGGCTGCTGGCAATGTATACCCAGATCGTTTTATGATGGACGACGTGGTATTTATTATTAATCTGGGAATGTGTAGTGCATGCCCCTTTGGCGTGCGATCATGTGTTTGACACGACGCAAAAAACTTTCGTTTGCGCTGCTGCGCTCAAGCCATGCTTGGTACTGCTTGAGCCGTCCGCGCGCCGTAGACATGACGGACGCAAGAATGCTCGGGCTTTTTGCTGCCAAATGATTTCGCGGCTGCTGGCAATGTATACGCAGATTGTTTTACGATGGACGACGTGGTGTTTATTATTAATCTGGGAATGTGTAGTGCATGCCCCTTTGGCGTGCGATCATGTGTTTGACACGACGCAAAAAACTTTCGTTTGCGCTGCGGCGCTGAAGCCATGCTGGGTACTGCTTGAGCCGTCCGCACGCCGTAGACATGACGGACGCAAGAATGCTCGGGCTTTTTGCTGCCAACAATTTCGCGGCTGCTGGCAATGTGTACGCAGATCGTTTTACGATGGACGATGTGGTGTCTATTATTAATCTGGAAATGTGTAGTGCATGCCCCTTTGGCGTGCGAGCATGTGTTTGACACGACGCAAAAAACTTTCGTTTGCGCTGCGGCACTGAAGCCATGCTGGGTACTGCTTGAGCCGTCCGCGCGCCGTAGACATGACGGACGCAAGAATGCTCGGGCTTTTTGCTGCCAAATGATTTCGCGGCTGCTGGCAATGTGTACGCAGATCGTTTTACGATGGACGATGTGGTGTCTATTATTAATCTGGAAATGTGTAGTGCATGCCCCTTTGGCGTGCGAGCATGTGTTTGACACGACGCAAAAAACATTGTTTGCGCTGCTGCGCTCAAGCCATGCTGGGTACTGCTTGAGCCGTCCGCGCGCCGTAGACATGACGGACGAAAAAATGCTCGGGCTTTTTGCTGCCAAATGATTTCGCGGCTGCTTTCAATGTGTACGCAGATCGTTTTACGATGGACGATGTGGTGTCTATTATTAATCTGGAAATGTGTAGTGCATGCCCCTTTGGCGTGCGAGCATGTGGTTGACACGACGCAAAAAACATTGTTTGCGCTGCTGCGCTCAAGCCATGCTGGGTACTGCTTGAGCCGTCCGCGCGCCGTAGACATGACGGACGCAAGAATGCTCGGGCTTTTTGCTGCCAAATGATTTCGCGGCTGCTGGCAATGTGTACGCAGATCGTTTTACGATGGACGATGTGGTGTCTATTATTAATCTGGAAATGTGTAGTGCATGCCCCTTTGGCGTGCGAGCATGTGTTTGACACGACGCAAAAAACATTGTTTGCGCTGCTGCGCTCAAGCCATGCTGGGTACTGCTTGAGCCGTCCGCGCGCCGTAGACATGACGGACGCAAGAATGCTCGGGCTTTTTGCTGCCAAATGATTTCGCGGCTGCTGGCAATGTGTACGCAGATCGTTTTACGATGGACGATGTGGTGTCTATTATTAATCTGGGAATGTGTAGCGCAGGCCCCTTTGGCGTGCGATCATGTGTTTGACACGACGCAAAAAAACTTTCGTTTGCGCTGCGGCGCTGAAGCCATGCTGGGTACTGCTTGAGCCGTCCGCGCGCCGTAGACATGACGGACGCAAGAATGCTCGGGCTTTTTGCTGCCAAATGATTTCGCGGCTGCTGGCAATGTGTACGCAGATCGTTTTACGATGGACGATGTGGTGTCTATTATTAATCTGGAAATGTGTAGTGCATGCCCCTTTGGCCTGCGAGCATGTGTTTGACACGACGCAAAAAACTTTCGTTTGCGCTGCGGCGCTGAAGCCATGCTGGGTACTGCTTGAGCCGTCCGCGCGCCGTAGACATGACGGACGCAAGAATGCTCGGGCTTTGTGCTGCCAAATGATTTCGCGGCTGCTGGCAATGTGTACGCAGATCGTTTTACGATGGACGATGTGGTGTCTATTATTAATCTGGGAATGTGTAGTGCATGCCCCTTTGGCGTGCGAGCATGTGTTTGACACGACGCAAAAAACATTGTTTGCGCTGCTGCGCTCAAGCCATGCTGGGTACTGCTTGAGCCGTCCGCGCGCCGTAGACATGACGGACGCAAGAATGCTCGGGCTTTTTGCTGCCAAATGATTTCGCGGCTGCTGGCAATGTGTACGCAGATCGTTTTACGATGGACGATGTGGTGTCTATTATTAATCTGGAAATGTGTAGTGCATGCCCCTTTGGCGTGCGAGCATGTGGTTGACACGACGCAAAAAACATTGTTTGCGCTGCTGCGCTCAAGCCATGCTGGGTACTGCTTGAGCCGTCCGCGCGCCGTAGACATTACGGACGCAAGAATGCTCGGGCTTTTTGCTGCCAAATGATTTCGCGGCTGCTGGCAATGTGTACGCAGATCGTTTTACGATGGACGATGTGGTGTCTATTATTAATCTGGAAATGTGTAGTGCATGCCCCTTTGGCGTGCGAGCATGTGTTTGACACGACGCAAAAAACATTGTTTGCGCTGCTGCGCTCAAGCCATGCTGGGTACTGCTTGAGCCGTCCGCGCGCCGTAGACATGACGGACGCAAGAATGCTCGGGCTTTTTGCTGCCAAATGATTTCGCGGCTGCTGGCAATGTGTACGCAGATCGTTTTACGATGGACGATGTGGTGTCTATTATTAATCTGGGAATGTGTAGCGCAGGCCCCTTTGGCGTGCGAGCATGTGTTTGACACGACGCAAAAAACATTGTTTGCGCTGCTGCGCTCAAGCCATGCTGGGTACTGCTTGAGCCGTCCGCGCGCCGTAGACATGACGGACGCAAGAATGCTCGGGCTTTTTGCTGCCAAATGATTTCGCGGCTGCTGGCAATGTGTACGCAGATCGTTTTACGATGGACGATGTGGTGTCTATTATTAATCTGGGAATGTGTAGTGCATGCCCCTTTGGCGTGCGAGCATGTGTTTGACATGACGCAAAAAACATTGTTTGCGCTGCTGCGCTCAAGCCATGCTTGGTACTGCTTGAGCCGTCCGCGCGCCGTAGACATGACGGACGCAAGAATGCTCGGGCTTTTTGCTGCCAAATGATTTCGCGGCTGCTGGTAATGTATACGCAGATCGTTTTACGATGGACGATGTGGTGTTTATTATTAATCTGGGAATGTGTAGTGCATGCCCCTTTGTCGTGCGAGCATGTGTTTGACACGACGCAAAAAACATTGTTTGCGCTGCGGCGCTGAAGCCATGCTGGGTACTGCTTGAGCCGTCCGCGAGCCGTAGACATGACGGACGCAAGAATGCTCGGGCTTTTTGCTGCCAAATGATTTCGCGGCTGCTGGCAATGTATACGCAGATCGTTTTACGATGGACAACATGGTGTTTATTATTAATCTGGGAATGTGTAGTGCATGCCCCTTTGGCGTGCGATCATGTGTTTGACACGACGCAAAAAACTTTCGTTTGCGCTGCTGCGCTCAAGCCATGCTTGGTACTGCTTGAGCCGTCCGCGCGCCGTAGACATGACGGACGCAAGAATGCTCGGGCTTTTTGCTGCCAAATGATTTCGCGGCTGCTGCCAATGTATACGTAGTCGTTTTACGATGGACGATGTGGTGTTTATTATTAATCTGGGAATGTGTAGTGCAGGCCCCTTTGGCTTGCGATCATGTGTTTGACACGACGCAAAAAACTTTCGTTTGCGCTGCTGCGCTCAAGCAATGCTTGGTACTGCTTGAGCCGTCCGCACGACGTAGACATGACGGACGCAAGAATGCTCGGGCTTTTTGCTGCTAAACGATTTCGCGGCTGCTGGCAATGTATACGCAGATCGTTTTACGATGGACGACGTGGTGTTAATTATTAATCTGGGAATGTGTAGTGCAGGCCCCTTTGGCGTGCGATCATGTGTTTGACACGACGCAAAAAACTTTCGTTTGCGCGGCTGCGCTGAAGCCATGCTTGGTACTGCTTGAGCCGTCCGCACGACGTAGACATGACGGACGCAAGAATGCTCGGGCTTTTTGCTGCTAAACGGTTTCGCGGCTGCTGGCAATGTATACGCAGATCGTTTTACGATGGACGACGTGGTGTTAATTATTAATCTGGGAATGTGTAGTGCAGGCCCCTTTGGCGTGCGATCATGTGTTTGACACGACGCAAAAAACTTTCGTTTGCGCTGCTGCGCTGAAGCCATGCTGGGTACTGCTTGAGCCGTCCGCACGACGTAGACATGACGGACGCAAGAATGCTCGGGCTTTTTGCTGCTAAACGGTTTCGCGGCTGCTGGCAATGTATACGCAGATCGTTTTACGATGGACGACGTGGTGTTAATTATTAATCTGGGAATGTGTAGTGCAGGCCCTTTTGGCGTGCGATCATGTGTTTGACACGACGCAAAAAACTTTCGTTTGCGCTGCTGCGCTGAAGCCATGCTTGGTACTGCTTGAGCCGTCCGCACGACGTAGACATGACGGACGCAAGAATGCTCGGGCTTTTTGCTGCTAAACGGTTTCGCGGCTGCTGGCAATGTATACGCAGATCGTTTTACGATGGACGACGTGGTGTTAATTATTAATCTGGGAATGTGTAGTGCAGGCCCCTTTGGCGTGCGATCATGTGTTTGACACGACGCAAAAAACTTTCGTTTGCGCTGCTGCGCTGAAGCCATGCTTGGTACTGCTTGAGCCGTCCGCACGACGTAGACATGACGGACGCAAGAATGCTCGGGCTTTTTGCTGCTAAACGGTTTCGCGGCTGCTGGCAATGTATACGCAGATCGTTTTACGATGGACGACGTGGTGTTAATTATTAATCTGGGAATGTGTAGTGCAGGCCCCTTTGGCGTGCGATCATGTGTTTGACACGACGCAAAAAACTTTCGTTTGCGCTGCTGCGCTCAAGCAATGCTTGGTACTGCTTGAGCCGTCCGCACGACGTAGACATGACGGACGCAAGAATGCTCGGGCTTTTTGCTGCTAAACGATTTCGCGGCTGCTGGCAATGTATACGCAGATCGTTTTACGATGGACGACGTGGTGTTAATTATTAATCTGGGAATGTGTAGTGCAGGCCCCTTTGGCGTGCGATCATGTGTTTGACACGACGCAAAAAACTTTCGTTTGCGCTGCTGCGCTGAAGCCATGCTTGGTACTGCTTGAGCCGTCCGCACGACGTAGACATGACGGACGCAAGAATGCTCGGGCTTTTTGCTGCTAAACGGTTTCGCGGCTGCTGGCAATGTATACGCAGATCGTTTTACGATGGACGACGTGGTGTTAATTATTAATCTGGGAATGTGTAGTGCAGGCCCCTTTGGCGTGCGATCATGTGTTTGACACGACGCAAAAAACTTTCGTTTGCGCTGCTGCGCTGAAGCCATGCTGGGTACTGCTTGAGCCGTCCGCACGACGTAGACATGACGGACGCAAGAATGCTCGGGCTTTTTGCTGCTAAACGGTTTCGCGGCTGCTGGCAATGTATACGCAGATCGTTTTACGATGGACGACGTGGTGTTAATTATTAATCTGGGAATGTGTAGTGCAGGCCCCTTTGGCGTGCGATCATGTGTTTCACACGACGCAAAAAACTTTCGTTTGCGCTGCTGCGCTGAAGCCATGCTTGGTACTGCTTGAGCCGTCCGCACGACGTAGACATGACGGACGCAAGAATGCTCGGGCTTTTTGCTGCTAAACGGTTTCGCGGCTGCTGGCAATGTATACGCAGATCGTTTTACGATGGACGACGTGGTGTTAATTATTAATCTGGGAATGTGTAGTGCAGGCCCCTTTGGCGTGCGATCATGTGTTTGACACGACGCAAAAAACTTTCGTTTGCGCGGCTGCGCTCAAGCCATGCTTGGTACTGCTTGAGCCGTCCGCACGACGTAGACATGACGGACGCAAGAATGCTCGGGCTTTTTGCTGCTAAACGGTTTCGCGGCTGCTGGCAATGTATACGCAGATCGTTTTACGATGGACGACGTGGTGTTAATTATTAATCTGGGAATGTGTAGTGCAGGCCCCTTTGGCGTGCGATCATGTGTTTGACACGACGCAAAAAACTTTCGTTTGCGCGGCTGCGCTCAAGCCATGCTTGGTACTGCTTGAGCCGTCCGCACGACGTAGACATGACGGACGCAAGAATGCTCGGGCTTTTTGCTGCTAAACGGTTTCGCGGCTGCTGGCAATGTATACGCAGATCGTTTTACGATGGACGACGTGGTGTTAATTATTAATCTGGGAATGTGTAGTGCAGGCCCCTTTGGCGTGCGATCATGTGTTTGACACGACGCAAAAAACTTTCGTTTGCGCTGCTGCGCTGAAGCCATGCTTGGTACTGCTTGAGCCGTCCGCACGACGTAGACATGACGGACGCAAGAATGCTCGGGCTTTTTGCTGCTAAACGGTTTCGCGGCTGCTGGCAATGTATACGCAGATCGTTTTACGATGGACGACGTGGTGTTAATTAATAATCTGGGAATGTGTAGTGCAGGCCCCTTTGGCGTGCGATCATGTGTTTGACACGACGCAAAAAACTTTCGTTTGCGCGGCTGCGCTCAAGCCATGCTTGGTACTGCTTGAGCCGTCCGCACGACGTAGACATGACGGACGCAAGAATGCTCGGGCTTTTTGCTGCTAAACGGTTTCGCGGCTGCTGGCAATGTATACGCAGATCGTTTTACGATGGACGACGTGGTGTTAATTATTAATCTGGGAATGTGTAGTGCAGGCCCCTTTGGCGTGCGATCATGTGTTTGACACGACGCAAAAAACTTTCGTTTGCGCTGCTGCGCTGAAGCCATGCTTGGTACTGCTTGAGCCGTCCGCACGACGTAGACATGACGGACGCAAGAATGCTCGGGCTTTTTGCTGCTAAACGGTTTCGCGGCTGCTGGCAATGTATACGCAGATCGTTTTACGATGGACGAAATGGTGTTAATCAATAATTTGGGAATGTGTAGTGCAGGCCCCTTTGGCGTGCGACCATGTGTTTGACACGACGCAAAAAACTTTCGTTTGCGCGGCTGCGCTCAAGCCATGCTTGGTACTGCTTGAGCCGTCCGCACGACGTAGACATGACGGACGCAAGAATGCTCGGGCTTTTTGCTGCTAAACGGTTTCGCGGCTGCTGGCAATGTATACGCAGATCGTTTTACGATGGACGACGTGGTGTTAATTATTAATCTGGGAATGTGTAGTGCAGGCCCCTTTGGCGTGCGATCATGTGTTTGACACGACGCAAAAAACTTTCGTTTGCGCTGCTGCGCTGAAGCCATGCTTGGTACTGCTTGAGCCGTCCGCACGACGTAGACATGACGGACGCAAGAATGCTCGGGCTTTTTGCTGCTAAACGGTTTCGCGGCTGCTGGCAATGTATACGCAGATCGTTTTACGATGGACGACGTGGTGTTAATTATTAATCTGGGAATGTGTAGTGCAGGCCCCTTTGGCGTGCGATCATGTGTTTGACACGACGCAAAAAACTTTCGTTTGCGCGGCTGCGCTCAAGCCATGCTTGGTACTGCTTGAGCCGTCCGCACGACGTAGACATGACGGACGCAAGAATGCTCGGGCTTTTTGCTGCTAAACGGTTTCGCGGCTGCTGGCAATGTATACGCAGATCGTTTTACGATGGACGACGTGGTGTTAATTATTAATCTGGGAATGTGTAGTGCAGGCCCCTTTGGCGTGCGATCATGTGTTTGACACGACGCAAAAAACTTTCGTTTGCGCTGCTGCGCTGAAGCCATGCTTGGTACTGCTTGAGCCGTCCGCACGACGTAGACATCACGGACGCAAGAATGCTCGGGCTTTTTGCTGCTAAACGGTTTCGCGGCTGCTGGCAATGTATACGCAGATCGTTTTACGATGGACGACGTGGTGTTAATTATTAATCTGGGAATGTGTAGTGCAGGCCCCTTTGGCGTGCGATCATGTGTTTGACACGACGCAAAAAACTTTCGTTTGCGCTGCGGCGCTGAAGCCATGCTGGGTACTGCTTGAGCCGTCCGCACGACGTAGACATGACGGACGCAAGAATGCTCGGGCTTTTTGCTGCTAAACGGTTTCGCGGCTGCTGGCAATGTATACGCAGATCGTTTTACGATGGACGACGTGGTGTTAATTATTAATCTGGGAATGTGTAGTGCAGGCCCCTTTGGCGTGCGATCATGTGTTTGACACGACGCAAAAAACTTTCGTTTGCGCTGCGGCGCTGAAGCCATGCTTGGTACTGCTTGAGCCGTCCGCACGACGTAGACATGACGGACGCAAGAATGCTCGGGCTTTTTGCTGCTAAACGATTTCGCGGCTGCTGGCAATGTATACGCAGATCGTTTTACGATGGACGACGTGGTGTTAATTATTAATCTGGGAATGTGTAGTGCAGGCCCCTTTGGCGTGCGATCATGTGTTTGACACGACGCAAAAAACTTTCGTTTGCGCGGCTGCGCTCAAGCCATGCTTGGTACTGCTTGAGCCGTCCGCACGACGTAGACATGACGGACGCAAGAATGCTCGGGCTTTTTGCTGCTAAACGATTTCGCGGCTGCTGGCAATGTATACGCAGATCGTTTTACGATGGACGATGTGGTGTTTATTATTAATCTGGGAATGTGTAGTGCAGGCCCCTTTGGCTTGCGATCATGTTTTTGACACGACGCAAAAAAACTTTCGTTTACGCTGCTGCCCTCAAGCCATGCTTGGTACTGCTTGAGCCGTCCGCGCGCGGTAGACATGACGGACGCAAGAATGCTCGGGCTTTTTGCTGCCAAATGATTTCGCGGCTGCTGGCAATGTATACCCAGATCGTTTTATGATGGACGACGTGGTATTTATTATTCATCTGGGAATGTGTAGTGCATGCCCCTTTGGCGTGCGATCATGTGTTTGACACGACGCAAAAAACTTTCGTTTGCGCTGCTGCGCTCAAGCCATGCTTGGTACTGCTTGAGCCGTCCGCGCGCCGTAGACATGACGGACGCAAGAATGCTCGGGCTTTTTGCTGCCAAATGATTTCGCGGCTGCTGGCAATGAATACGCAGATTGTTTTACGATGGACGACGTGGTGTTTCTTATTAATCTGGGAATGTGTAGTGCATGCCCCTTTGGCGTGCGATCATGTGTTTGACACGACGCAAAAAACTTTCGTTTGCGCTGCTGCGCTCAAGCCATGCTTGGTACTGCTTGAGCCGTCCGCGCGCCGTAGACATGACGGACGCAAGAATGCTCGGGCTTTTTGCTGCCAAATGATTTCGCGGCTGCTGGCAATGAATACGCAGATTGTTTTACGATGGACGACGTGGTATTTCTTATTAATCTGGGAATGTGTAGTGCATGCCCCTTTGGCGTGCGATCATGTGTTTGACACGACGCAAAAAACTTTCGTTTGCGCTGCGGCGCTGAAGCCATGCTGGGTACTGCTTGAGCCGTCCGCACGCCGTAGACATGACGGACGCAAGAATGCTCGGGCTTTTTGCTGCCAAATGATTTCGCGGCTGCTGGTAATGTATACGCAGATCGTTTTACGATGGACGACGTGGTGTTAATTATTAATCTGGGAATGTGTAGTGCAGGCCCCTTTGGCGTGCGATCATGTGTTTGACACGACGCAAAAAACTTTCGTTTGCGCTGCTGCGCTCAAGCCATGCTTGGTACTGCTTGAGCCGTCCGCGCGCCGTAGACATGACGGACGCAAGAATGCTCGGGCTTTTTGCTGCCAAATGATTTCGCGGCTGCTGGCAATGAATACGCAGATTGTTTTACGATGGACGACGTGGTGTTAATTATTAATCTTGGAATGTGTAGTGCATGCCCCTTTGGCGTGCGATCATGTGTTTGACACGACGCAAAAAACTTTCGTTTGCGCTGCGGCGCTGAAGCCATGCTGGGTACTGCTTGAGCCGTCCGCACGCCGTAGACATGACGGACGCAAGAATGCTCGGGCTTTTTGCTGCCAAATGATTTCGCGGCTGCTGGTAATGTATACGCAGATCGTTTTACGATGGACGACGTGGTGTTAATTATTAATCTGGGAATGTGTAGTGCAGGCCCCTTTGGCGTGCGATCATGTGTTTGACACGACGCAAAAAACTTTCGTTTGCGCTGCTGCGCTCAAGCCATGCTTGGTACTGCTTGAGCCGTCCGCGCGCCGTAGACATGACGGACGCAAGAATGCTCGGGCTTTTTGCTGCCAAATGATTTCGCGGCTGCTGGCAATGAATACGCAGATTGTTTTACGATGGACGACGTGGTGTTTCTTATTAATCTGGGAATGTGTAGTGCATGCCCCTTTGGCGTGCGATCATGTGTTTGACACGACGCAAAAAACTTTCGTTTGCGCTGCGGCGCTGAAGCCATGCTGGGTACTGCTTGAGCCGTCCGCACGCCGTAGACATGACGGACGCAAGAATGCTCGGGCTTTTTGCTGCCAAATGATTTCGCGGCTGCTGGTAATGTATACGCAGATCGTTTTACGATGGACGACGTGGTGTTAATTATTAATCTGGGAATGTGTAGTGCAGGCCCCTTTGGCGTGCGATCATGTGTTTGACACGACGCAAAAAACTTTCGTTTGCGCTGCTGCGCTGAAGCCATGCTTGGTACTGCTTGAGCCGTCCGCACGACGTAGACATGACGGACGCAAGAATGCTCGGGCTTTTTGCTGCTAAACGGTTTCGCGGCTGCTGGCAATGTATACGCAGATCGTTTTACGATGGACGACGTGGTGTTAATTATTAATCTGGGAATGTGTAGTGCAGGCCCCTTTGGCGTGCGATCATGTGTTTGACACGACGCAAAAAACTTTCGTTTGCGCTGCTGCGCTCAAGCCATGCTTGGTACTGCTTGAGCCGTCCGCGCGCCGTAGACATGACGGACGCAAGAATGCTCGGGCTTTTTGCTGCCAAATGATTTCGCGGCTGCTGGCAATGAATACGCAGATTGTTTTACGATGGACGACGTGGTGTTTCTTATTAATCTGGGAATGTGTAGTGCATGCCCCTTTGGCGTGCGATCATGTGTTTGACACGACGCAAAAAACTTTCGTTTGCGCTGCTGCGCTCAAGCCATGCTTGGTACTGCTTGAGCCGTCCGCGCGCCGTAGACATGACGGACGCAAGAATGCTCGGGCTTTTTGCTGCCAAATGATTTCGCGGCTGCTGGCAATGAATACGCAGATTGTTTTAGGATGGACGACGTGGTATTTCTTATTAATCTGGGAATGTGTAGTGCATGCCCCTTTGGCGTGCGATCATGTGTTTGACACGACGCAAAAAACTTTCGTTTGCGCTGCGGCGCTGAAGCCATGCTGGGTACTGCTTGAGCCGTCCGCACGCCGTAGACATGACGGACGCAAGAATGCTCGGGCTTTTTGCTGCCAAATGATTTCGCGGCTGCTGGTAATGTATACGCAGATCGTTTTACGATGGACGACGTGGTGTTAATTATTAATCTGGGAATGTGTAGTGCAGGCCCCTTTGGCGTGCGATCATGTGTTTGACACGACGCAAAAAACTTTCGTTTGCGCTGCTGCGCTCAAGCCATGCTTGGTACTGCTTGAGCCGTCCGCGCGCCGTAGACATGACGGACGCAAGAATGCTCGGGCTTTTTGCTGCTAAACGGTTTCGCGGCTGCTGGCAATGTATACGCAGATCGTTTTACGATGGACGACGTGGTGTTAATTATTAATCTGGGAATGTGTAGTGCAGGCCCCTTTGGCGTGCGATCATGTGTTTGACACGACGCAAAAAACTTTCGTTTGCGCTGCTGCGCTGAAGCCATGCTGGGTACTGCTTGAGCCGTCCGCACGACGTAGACATGACGGACGCAAGAATGCTCGGGCTTTTTGCTGCTAAACGGTTTCGCGGCTGCTGGCAATGTATACGCAGATCGTTTTACGATGGACGACGTGGTGTTAATTATTAATCTGGGAATGTGTAGTGCAGGCCCCTTTGGCGTGCGATCATGTGTTTGACACGACGCAAAAAACTTTCGTTTGCGCTGCTGCGCTGAAGCCATGCTGGGTACTGCTTGAGCCGTCCGCACGACGTAGACATGACGGACGCAAGAATGCTCGGGCTTTTTGCTGCTAAACGGTTTCGCGGCTGCTGGCAATGTATACGCAGATCGTTTTACGATGGACGACGTGGTGTTAATTATTAATCTGGGAATGTGTAGTGCAGGCCCCTTTGGCGTGCGATCATGTGTTTGACACGACGCAAAAAACTTTCGTTTGCGCTGCTGCGCTCAAGCCATGCTTGGTACTGCTTGAGCCGTCCGCGCGCCGTAGACATGACGGACGCAAGAATGCTCGGGCTTTTTGCTGCCAAATGATTTCGCGGCTGCTGGCAATGAATACGCAGATTGTTTTACGATGGACGACGTGGTATTTATTATTCATCTGGGAATGTGTAGTGCATGCCCCTTTGGCGTGCGATCATGTGTTTGACACGACGCAAAAAACTTTCGTTTGCGCTGCTGCGCTCAAGCCATGCTTGGTACTGCTTGAGCCGTCCGCGCGCCGTAGACATGACGGACGCAAGAATGCTCGGGCTTTTTGCTGCCAAATGATTTCGCGGCTGCTGGCAATGAATACGCAGATCGTTTTACGATGGACGACGTGGTATTTATTGTTCATCTGGGAATGTGTAGTGCATGCCCCTTTGGCGTGCGATCATGTGTTTGACACGACGCAAAAAACTTTCGTTTGCGCTGCGGCGCTGAAGCCATGCTGGGTACTGCTTGAGCCGTCCGCACGCCGTAGACATGACGGACGCAAGAATGCTCGGGCTTTTTGCTGCCAAATGATTTCGCGGCTGCTGGTAATGTATACGCAGATCGTTTTACGATGGACGACGTGGTGTTAATTATTAATCTGGGAATGTGTAGTGCAGGCCCCTTTGGCGTGCGATCATGTGTTTGACACGACGCAAAAAACTTTCGTTTGCGCTGCTGCGCTGAAGCCATGCTTGGTACTGCTTGAGCCGTCCGCACGACGTAGACATGACGGACGCAAGAATGCTCGGGCTTTTTGCTGCTAAACGGTTTCGCGGCTGCTGGCAATGTATACGCAGATCGTTTTACGATGGACGACGTGGTGTTAATTATTAATCTGGGAATGTGTAGTGCATGCCCCTTTGGCGTGCGATCATGTGTTTGACACGACGCAAAAAACTTTCGTTTGCGCTGCTGCGCTGAAGCCATGCTGGGTACTGCTTGAGCCGTCCGCACGACGTAGACATGACGGACGCAAGAATGCTCGGGCTTTTTGCTGCTAAACGGTTTCGCGGCTGCTGGCAATGTATACGCAGATCGTTTTACGATGGACGACGTGGTGTTAATTATTAATCTGGGAATGTGTAGTGCAGGCCCCTTTGGCGTGCGATCATGTGTTTGACACGACGCAAAAAACTTTCGTTTGCGCTGCTGCGCTGAAGCCATGCTGGGTACTGCTTGAGCCGTCCGCACGACGTAGACATGACGGACGCAAGAATGCTCGGGCTTTTTGCTGCTAAACGGTTTCGCGGCTGCTGGCAATGTATACGCAGATCGTTTTACGATGGACGACGTGGTGTTAATTATTAATCTGGGAATGTGTAGTGCAGGCCCCTTTGGCGTGCGATCATGTGTTTGACACGACGCAAAAAACTTTCGTTTGCGCTGCTGCGCTCAAGCCATGCTTGGTACTGCTTGAGCCGTCCGCGCGCCGTAGACATGACGGACGCAAGAATGCTCGGGCTTTTTGCTGCCAAATGATTTCGCGGCTGCTGGCAATGAATACGCAGATTGTTTTACGATGGACGACGTGGTATTTATTATTCATCTGGGAATGTGTAGTGCATGCCCCTTTGGCGTGCGATCATGTGTTTGACACGACGCAAAAAACTTTCGTTTGCGCTGCTGCGCTCAAGCCATGCTTGGTACTGCTTGAGCCGTCCGCGCGCCGTAGACATGACGGACGCAAGAATGCTCGGGCTTTTTGCTGCCAAATGATTTCGCGGCTGCTGGCAATGAATACGCAGATCGTTTTACGATGGACGACGTGGTATTTATTGTTCATCTGGGAATGTGTAGTGCATGCCCCTTTGGCGTGCGATCATGTGTTTGACACGACGCAAAAAACTTTCGTTTGCGCTGCGGCGCTGAAGCCATGCTGGGTACTGCTTGAGCCGTCCGCACGCCGTAGACATGACGGACGCAAGAATGCTCGGGCTTTTTGCTGCCAAATGATTTCGCGGCTGCTGGTAATGTATACGCAGATCGTTTTACGATGGACGACGTGGTGTTAATTATTAATCTGGGAATGTGTAGTGCAGGCCCCTTTGGCGTGCGATCATGTGTTTGACACGACGCAAAAAACTTTCGTTTGCGCTGCTGCGCTGAAGCCATGCTTGGTACTGCTTGAGCCGTCCGCACGACGTAGACATGACGGACGCAAGAATGCTCGGGCTTTTTGCTGCTAAACGGTTTCGCGGCTGCTGGCAATGTATACGCAGATCGTTTTACGATGGACGACGTGGTGTTAATTATTAATCTGGGAATGTGTAGTGCAGGCCCCTTTGGCGTGCGATCATGTGTTTGACACGACGCAAAAAACTTTCGTTTGCGCTGCTGCGCTGAAGCCATGCTGGGTACTGCTTGAGCCGTCCGCACGACGTAGACATGACGGACGCAAGAATGCTCGGGCTTTTTGCTGCTAAACGGTTTCGCGGCTGCTGGCAATGTATACGCAGATCGTTTTACGATGGACGACGTGGTTTAATTATTAATCTGGGAATGTGTAGTGCAGGCCCCTTTGGCGTGCGATCATGTGTTTGACACGACGCAAAAAACTTTCGTTTGCGCTGCTGCGCTGAAGCCATGCTGGGTACTGCTTGAGCCGTCCGCACGACGTAGACATGACGGACGCAAGAATGCTCGGGCTTTTTGCTGCTAAACGGTTTCGCGGCTGCTGGCAATGTATACGCAGATCGTTTTACGATGGACGACGTGGTGTTAATTATTAATCTGGGAATGTGTAGTGCAGGCCCCTTTGGCGTGCGATCATGTGTTTGACACGACGCAAAAAACTTTCGTTTGCGCTGCTGCGCTGAAGCCATGCTTGGTACTGCTTGAGCCGTCCGCACGACGTAGACATGACGGACGCAAGAATGCTCGGGCTTTTTGCTGCTAAACGGTTTCGCGGCTGCTAGCAATGTATACGCAGATCGTTTTACGATGGACGACGTGGTGTTAATTATTAATCTGGGAATGTGTAGTGCAGGCCCCTTTGGCGTGCGATCATGTGTTTGACACGACGCAAAAAACTTTCGTTTGCGCTGCTGCGCTGAAGCCATGCTGGGTACTGCTTGAGCCGTCCGCACGACGTAGACATGACGGACGCAAGAATGCTCGGGCTTTTTGCTGCTAAACGGTTTCGCGGCTGCTGGCAATGTATACGCAGATCGTTTTACGATGGACGACGTGGTGTTAATTATTAATCTGGGAATGTGTAGTGCAGGCCCCTTTGGCGTGCGATCATGTGTTTGACACGACGCAAAAAACTTTCGTTTGCGCTGCTGCGCTGAAGCCATGCTGGGTACTGCTTGAGCCGTCCGCACGACGTAGACATGACGGACGCAAGAATGCTCGGGCTTTTTGCTGCTAAACGGTTTCGCGGCTGCTGGCAATGTATACGCAGATCGTTTTACGATGGACGACGTGGTGTTAATTATTAATCTGGGAATGTGTAGTGCAGGCCCCTTTGGCGTGCGATCATGTGTTTGACACGACGCAAAAAACTTTCGTTTGCGCTGCTGCGCTGAAGCCATGCTGGGTACTGCTTGAGCCGTCCGCACGACGTAGACATGACGGACGCAAGAATGCTCGGGCTTTTTGCTGCTAAACGGTTTCGCGGCTGCTGGCAATGTATACGCAGATCGTTTTACGATGGACGACGTGGTGTTAATTATTAATCTGGGAATGTGTAGTGCAGGCCCCTTTGGCGTGCGATCATGTGTTTGACACGACGCAAAAAACTTTCGTTTGCGCTGCTGCGCTGAAGCCATGCTGGGTACTGCTTGAGCCGTCCGCACGACGTAGACATGACGGACGCAAGAATGCTCGGGCTTTTTGCTGCTAAACGGTTTCGCGGCTGCTGGCAATGTATACGCAGATCGTTTTACGATGGACGACGTGGTGTTAATTATTAATCTGGGAATGTGTAGTGCAGGCCCCTTTGGCGTGCGATCATGTGTTTGACACGACGCAAAAAACTTTCGTTTGCGCTGCTGCGCTCAAGCCATGCTTGGTACTGCTTGAGCCGTCCGCGCGCCGTAGACATGACGGACGCAAGAATGCTCGGGCTTTTTGCTGCCAAATGATTTCGCGGCTGCTGGCAATGAATACGCAGATTGTTTTACGATGGACGACGTGGTGTTTCTTATTAATCTGGGAATGTGTAGTGCATGCCCCTTTGGCGTGCGATCATGTGTTTGACACGACGCAAAAAACTTTCTTTTTCGCTGCGGCGCTGAAGCCATGCTGGGTACTGCTTGAGCCGTCCGCACGCCGTAGACATGACGGACGCAAGAATGCTCGGGCTTTTTGCTGCCAAATGATTTCGCGGCTGCTGGCAATGTGTACGCAGATCGTTTTACGATGGACGATGTGGTGTCTATTATTAATCTGGGAATGTGTAGTGCATGCCCCTTTGGCGTGCGAGCATGTGTTTGACATGACGCAAAAAACATTGTTTGCGCTGCTGCGCTCAAGCCATGCTTGGTACTGCTTGAGCCGTCCGCGCGCCGTAGACATGACGGACGCAAGAGTGCTCGGGCTTTTTGCTGCCAAATGATTTCGCGGCTGCTGGTAATGTATACGCAGATCGTTTTACGATGGACGATGTGGTGTTTATTATTAATCTGGGAATGTGTAGTGCATGCCCCTTTGGCGTGCGATCATGTGTTTGACACGACGCAAAAAACATTGTTTGCGCTGCTGCGCTCAAGCCATGCTGGGTACTGCTTGAGCCGTCCGCGAGCCGTAGACATGACGGACGCAAGAATGCTCGGGCTTTTTGCTGCCAAATGATTTCGCGGCTGCTGGCAATGTATACGCAGATCGTTTTACGATGGACGATGTGGTGTTTATTATTAATCTGGGAATGTGTAGTGCATGCCCCTTTGGCGTGCGATCATGTGTTTGACACGACGCAAAAAACTTTCGTTTGCGCTGCTGCGCTCAAGCCATGCTTGGTACTGCTTGAGCCGTCCGCGCGCCGTAGACATGACGGACGCAAGAGTGCTCGGGCTTTTTGCTGCCAAATGATTTCGCGGCTGCTGGTAATGTATACGCAGATCGTTTTACGATGGACGATGTGGTGTTTATTATTAATCTGGGAATGTGTAGTGCATGCCCCTTTGGCGTGCGAGCATGTGTTTGACACGACGCAAAAAACATTGTTTGCGCTGCGGCGCTGAAGCCATGCTGGGTACTGCTTGAGCCGTCCGCGAGCCGTAGACATGACGGACGCAAGAATGCTAGGGCTTTTTGCTGCCAAATGATTTCGCGGCTGCTGGCAATGTATACGCAGATCGTTTTACGATGGACAACGTGGTGTTTATTATTAATCTGGGAATGTGTAGTGCATGCCCCTTTGGCGTGCGATCATGTGTTTGACACGACGCAAAAAACTTTCGTTTGCGCTGCTGCGCTCAAGCCATGCTTGGTACTGCTTGAGCCGTCCGCGCGCCGTAGACATGACGGACGCAAGAATGCTCGGGCTTTTTGCTGCCAAATGATTTCGTGGCTGCTGGCAATGTATACGCAGATCGTTTTACGATGGACGACGTGGTGTCTATTATTAATCTGGGAATGTGTAGCGCAGGCCCCTTTGGCGTGCGATCATGTGTTTGACACGACGCAAAAAACTTTCGTTTGCGCTGCGGCGCTGAAGCCATGCTGGGTACTGCTTGAGCCGTCCGCGCGCCGTAGACATGACGGACGCAAGAATGCTCGGGCTTTTTGCTGCCAAATGATTTCGCGGCTGCTGGCAATGTGTACGCAGATCGTTTTACGATGGACGATGTGGTGTCTATTATTAATCTGGGAATGTGTAGTGCATGCCCCTTTGGCGTGCGATCATGTGTTTGACACGACGCAAAAAACTTTCGTTCGCGCTGCGGCGCTGAAGCCATGCTGGGTACTGCTTGAGCCGTCCGCGCGCCGTAGACATGACGGACGCAAGAATGCTCGGGCTTTTTGCTGCCAAATGATTTCGCGGCTGCTGGCAATGTGTACGCAGATCGTTTTACGATGGACGATGTGGTGTCTATTATTAATCTGGGAATGTGTAGTGCATGCCCCTTTGGCGTGCGATCATGTGTTTGACACGACGCAAAAAACTTTAGTTTGCGCTGCGGCGCTGAAGCCATGCTGGGTACTGCTTGAGCCGTCCGCGCGCCGTAGACATGACGGACGCAAGAATGCTTGGGCTTTTTGCTGCCAAATGATTTCGCGGCTTCTGGCAATGTGTACGCAGATCGTTTTACGATGGACGATGTGGTGTCTATTATTAATCTGGGAATGTGTAGTGCATGCCCCTTTGGCGTGCGATCATGTGTTTGACACGACGCAAAAAACTTTCGTTTGCGCTGCTGCGCTCAAGCCATGCTTGGTACTGCTTGACTCGTCCGCGCGCCGTAGACATGACGGACGCAAGAATGCTCGGGCTTTTTGCTGCCAAATGATTTCGCGGCTGCTGGCTATGTATACGCAGATCGTTTTACGATGGACAACGTCGTGTTTATTAATTATCTGGGAATGTGTAGTGCATGCCGCTTTGGCGTGCGATCATGTGTTTGACACGACGCAAAAAAACTTTCGTTTGCGCTGCTGCGCTCAAGCTATGCTTGGTACTGCTTGAGCCGTCCGCGCGCCGTAGACATGACGGATGCAATAATGCTCGGGCTTTTTGCTGCCAAATGATTTCGCGGCTGCTGGCAATGTATACGCAGATCGTTTTACGATGGACGACGTGGTGTTTATTATTAATCTGGGAATGTGTAGTGCATGCCCCTTTGGCGTGCGAGCATGTGTTTGACACGACGCAAAAAACATTCTTTGCGCTGCTGCGCTCAAGCCATGCTTGGTACTGCTTGAGCCGTCCGCGCGCGGTAGACATGACGGACGCAAGAATGCTCGGGCTTTTTGCTGCCAAATGATTTCGTGGCTGCTGGCAATGTATACGCAGATCGTTTTACGATGGACGACGTGGTGTTTATTATTAATCTGGGAATGTATAGTTCATGCCCCTTTTGCGTGCGATCATGTGTTTGACACGACGCAAAAAACTTTCGTTTGCGCTGCTGCGCTCAAGCCATGCTTGGTACTGCTTGAGCCGTCCGCGAGCCGTAGACATGACGGACGCAAGAATGCTCGGGCTTTTTGCTGCCAAATGATTTCGCGGCTGCTGGCAATGTATACGCAGATCGTTTTACGATGGACAACGTGGTGTTAATTATTAATCTGGGAATGTGTAGTGCAGGCCCCTTTGGCGTGCGATCATGTGTTTGACACGACGCAAAAAACTTTCGTTTGCGCTGCGGCGCTGAAGCCATGCTGGGTACTGCTTGAGCCGTCCGCGCGCCGTAGACATGACGGACGCAAGAATGCTCGGGCTTTTTGCTGCCAAATGATTTCGTGGCTGCTGGCAATGTATACGCAGATCGTTTTACGATGGACGACGTGGTGTCTATTATTAATCTGGGAATGTGTAGCGCATGCCCCTTTGGCGTGCGATCATGTGTTTGACACGACGCAAAAAACATTGTTTGCGCTGCTGCGCTCAAGCCATGCTGGGTACTGCTTGAGCCGTCCGCGTGCCGTAGACATGACGGACGCAAGAATGCTCGGGCTTTTTGCTGCCAAATGATTTCGCGGCTGCTGGCAATGTATACCCAGATCGTTTTACGATGGACGACGTGGTGTCTATTATTAATCTGGGAATGTGTAGTGCAGGCCCCTTTGGCGTGCGATCATGTGTTTGACACGACGCAAAAAACTTTCGTTTGCGCTGCGGCGCTGAAGCCATGCTGGGTACTGCTTGAGCCGTCCACGCGCCGTAGACATGACGGACGCAAGAATGCTCGGGCTTTTTGCTGCCAAATGATTTCGTGGCTGCTGGCAATGTATACTCAGATCGTTTTACGATGGACGACATGGTGTCTATTATTAATCTGGGAATGTGTAGTGCATGCCCCTTTGGCGTGCGATCATGTGTTTGACACGACGCAAAAAACTTTCGTTTGCGCTGCGGCGCTGAAGCCATGCTGGGTACTGCTTGAGCCGTCCGCGCGCCGTAGACATGACGGACGCAAGAATGCTCGGGCTTTTTGCTGCCAAATGATTTCGCGGCTGCTGGCAATGTGTACGCAGATCGTTTTACGATAGACGACGTGGTGTTAATTATTAATCTGGGAATGTGTAGCGCAGGCCCCTTTGGCGTGCGATCATGTGTTTGACACGACGCAAAAAACTTTCGTTTGCGCTGTGACGCTGAAGCCATGCTGGGTACTGCTTGAGCCGTCCGCGCGCCGTAGACATGACGGACGCAAGAATGCTCGGGCTTTTTGCTGCCAAATGATTTCGCGGCTGCTGGCAATGTGTACGCAGATCGTTTTACGATGGACGATGTGGTGTCTATTATTAATCTGGGAATGTGTAGTGCATGCCCCTTTGGCGTGCGATCATGTGTTTGACACGACGCAAAAAACTTTCGTTTGCGCTGCGGCGCTGAAGCCATGCTGGGTACTGCTTGAGCCGTCCGCGCGCCGTAGACATGACGGACGCAAGAATGCTCGGGCTTTTTGCTGCCAAATGATTTCGCGGCTGCTGGCAATGTATACGCAGATCGTTTTACGATGGACGACGTGGTGTTTATTATTAATCTGGGAATGTGTAGTGCATGCCCCTTTGGCGTGCGAGCATGTGTTTGACACGACGCAAAAAACATTCTTTGTGCTGCTGCGCTCAAGCCATGCTTGGTACTGCTTGAGCCGTCCGCGCGCGGTAGACATGACGGACGCAAGAATGCTCGGGCTTTTTGCTGCCAAATGATTTCGTGGCTGCTGGCAATGTATACGCAGATCGTTTTACGATGGACGACGTGGTGTTTATTATTAATCTGGGAATGTATAGTGCATGCCCCTTTTGCGTGCGATCATGTGTTTGACACGACGCAAAAAACTTTCGTTTGCGCTGCTGCGCTCAAGCCATGCTTGGTACTGCTTGAGCCGTCCGCGCGCCGTAGACATGACGGACGCAAGAATGCTCGGGATTTTTGCTGCCAAATGATTTCGTGGCTGCTGGCAATGTATACGCAGATCGTTTTACGATGGACGACGTGGTGTTTATTATTAATTTGGGAATGTATAGTGCATGCCCCTTTTGCGTGCGATCATGTGTTTGACACGACGCAAAAAACTTTCGCTTGCGCTGCGGCGCTCAAGCCAAGCTTGGTACTGCTTGAGCCGTCCGCGCGCCGTAGACATGACGGACGCAAGAATGCTCGGGATTTTTGCTGCCAAATGATTTCGCGGCTTCTGGCAATGTATACGCAGATCGTTTTACGATGGACGATGTGGTGTTTATTATTAATCTGGGAATGTATAGTGCATGCCCCTTTGGTGTGCGATCATGTGTTTGACACGACGCAAAAAACTTTCGCTTGCGCTGCTGCGCTCAAGCCATGCTTGGTACTGCTTGAGCCGTCCGCGCGCCGTAGACATGACGGACGCAAGAATGCTCGGGCTTTTTGCTGCCAAATGATTTCGTGGCTGCTGGCAATGTATACGCAGATCGTTTTACGATGGACGACGTGGTGTTTATTATTAATCTGGGAATGTATAGTGCATGCCCCTTTGGTGTTCGATCATGTGTTTGACACGACGCAAAAAACTTTCGCTTGCGCTGCTGCGCTCAAGCCATGCTTGGTACTTCTTGAGCCGTCCGCGCGCCGTAGACATGACGGACGCAAGAATGCTCGGGATTTTTGCTGCCAAATGATTTCGCGGCTGCTGGCAATGTATACGCAGATCGTTTTACGATGGACGATGTGGTGTTTATTATTAATCTGGGAATGTATAGTGCATGCCCCTTTGGTGTGCGATCATGTGTTTGACACGACGCAAAAAACTTTCGCTTGCGCTGCTGCGCTCAAGCCATGCTTGGTACTGCTTGAGCCGTCCGCGCGCCGTAGACATGACGGACGCAAGAATGCTCGGGCTTTTTGCTGCCAAATGATTTCGTGGCTGCTGGCAATGTATACGCAGATCGTTTTACGATGGACGACGTGGTGTTTATTATTAATCTGGGAATGTATAGTGCATGCCCCTTTGGTGTGCGATCATGTGTTTGACACGACGCAAAAAACTTTCGCTTGCGCTGCTGCGCTCAAGCCATGCTTGGTACTGCTTGAGCCGTCCGCGCGCCGTAGACATGACGGACGCAAGAATGCGCGGGATTTTTGCTGCCAAATGATTTCGCGGCTGCTGGCAATGTATACGCAGATCGTTTTACGATGGACGATGTGGTGTTTATTATTAATCTGGGAATGTATAGTGCATGCCCCTTTTGCGTGCGATCATGTGTTTGACACGACGCAAAAAACTTTCGCTTGCGCTGCTGCGCTCAAGCCATGCTTGGTACTGCTTGAGCCGTCCGCGCGCCGTAGACATGACGGACGCAAGAATGCTCCGGCTTTTTGCTGCCAAATGATTTCGTGGCTGCTGGCAATGTATACGCAGATCGTTTCACGATGGACGACGTGGTGTTTATTATTAATCTGGGAATGTGTAGTGCATGCCCTTTTGCCGTGCGATCATGTGTTTGACACGACGCAAAAAACTTTCGTTTGCGCTGATGCGCTTAAGCCATGCTTGGTACTGCTTGAGCCGTCTGCGCGCCGTAGACATGACGGACGCAAGAATGCTCGGGATTTTTGCTGCCAAATGATTTCGTGGCTGCTGGCAATGTATACGCAGATCGTTTCACGATGGACGACGTGGTGTTTATTATTAATCTGGGAATGTGTAGTGCATGCCCTTTTGCCGTGCGATCATGTGTTTGACACGACGCAAAAAACTTTCGTTTGCGCTGATGCGCTTAAGCCATGCTTGGTACTGCTTGAGCCGTCTGCGCGCCGTAGACATGACGGACGCAAGAATGCTCGGGCTTTTTGCTGCCAAATGATTTCGTGGCTGCTGGCAATGTATACGCAGATCGTTTCACGATGGACGACGTGGTGTTTATTATTAATCTGGGAATGTGTAGTGCATGCCCTTTTGCCGTGCGATCATGTGTTTGACACGACGCAAAAAACTTTCGTTTGCGCTGATGCGCTTAAGCCATGCTTGGTACTGCTTGAGCCGTCTGCGCGCCGTAGACATGACGGACGCAAGAATGCTCGGGCTTTTTGCTGCCAAATGATTTCGTGGCTGCTGGCAATGTATACGCAGATCGTTTCACGATGGACGACGTGGTGTTTATTATTAATCTGGGAATGTGTAGTGCAGGCCCTTTTGCCGTGCGATCATGTGTTTGACACGACGCAAAAAACTTTCGTTTGCGCTGATGCGCTTAAGCCATGCTTGGTACTGCTTGAGCCGTCCGCGCGCCGTAGACATGACGGACGCAAGAATGCTCGGGCTTTTTGCTGCCAAATGATTTCGCGGCTGCTGGCAATGTATACGCAGATCGTTTCACGATGGACGATGTGGTGTTTATTATTAATCTGGGAATGTGTAGTGCATGCCCCTTTGGCGTGCGATCATGTGTTTGACACGACGCAAAAAACTTTCGTTTGCGCTGCTGCGCTCAAGCTATGTATGCTTGGTACTGCTTGAGCCGTCCGCGCGCCGTAGACATGACGGACGCAAGAATGCTCGGGCTTTTTGCTGCCAAATGATTTCGCGGCTGCTGGCAATGTATACGCAGATCGTTTTACGATGGACGACGTGGTGTTTATTATTATTCTGGGAATGTGTAGTGCATGCCCCTTTGGCGTGCGATCATGTGTTTGACACGACGCAAAAAACTTTCGTTTGCACTGCTGCGCTCAAGCTATGTATGCTTGGTACTGCTTGAGCCGTCCGCGCGCCGTAGACATGACGGACGCAAGAATGCTCGGGCTTTTTGCTGCCAAATGATTTCGCGGCTGCTGGCAATGTATACGCAGATCGTTTTACGATGGACGACGTGGTGTTTATTATTAATCTGGGAATGTGTAGTGCAGGCCCCTTTGGCGTGCGATCATGTGTTTGACACGACGCAAAAAAACTTTCGTTTGCACTGCTGCGCTCAAGCTATGTATGCTTGGTACTGCTTGAGCCGTCCGCGCGCCGTAGACATGACGGACGCAAGAATGCTCGGGCTTTTTGCTGCCAAATGATTTCGCGGCTGCTGGCAATGTATACGCAGATCGTTTTACGATGGACGATGTGGTGTTTATTATTATTCTGGGAATGTGTAGTGCATGCCCCTTTGGCCTGCGATCATGTGTTTGACACGACGCAAAAAACTTTCGTTTGCGCTGCTGCGCTCAAGCCATGCTTGGTACTGCTTGAGCCGTCCGCGCGCCGTAGACATGACGGACGCAATAATGCTCAGGCTTTTTGCTGCCAAATGATTTCGCGGCTGCTGGCAATGTATACGCAGATCGTTTTACGATGGACGATGTGGTGTTTATTATTATTCTGGGAATGTGTAGTGCATGCCTCTTTGGCGTGCGATCATGTGTTTGACACGACGCAAAAAACTTTCGTTTGCGCTGCTGCGCTCAAGCCATGCTTGGTACTGCTTGAGCCGTCCGCGCGCCGTAGACATGACGGACGCAAGAATGCTCGGGCTTTTTGCTGCCAAATGATTTCGCGGCTGCTGGCAATGTATACGCAGATCGTTTTACGATGGACGACGTGGTGTTAATTATTAATCTGGGATTGTGTAGTGCAGGCCCCTTTGGCGTGCGATCATGTGTTTGACACGACGCAAAAAACTTTCGTTTGCACTGCTGCGCTCAAGCTATGTATGCTTGGTACTGCTTGAGCCGTCCGCGCGCCGTAGACATGACGGACGCAAGAATGCTCGGGCTTTTTGCTGCCAAATTATTTCGCGGCTGCTGGCAATGTATACGCAGATCGTTTTACGATGGACGACGTGGTGTTTATTATTAATCTGGGAATGTGTAGTGCATGCCCCTTTGGCGTGCGATCATGTGTTTGACACGACGCAAAAAAACTTTCGTTCGCGCTGCTGCGCTCAAGCCTTGCTTGTAACTGCTTGAGCCGTCCGCGCGCCGTAGACATGACGGACGCAAGAATGCTCGGGATTTTTGCTGCCAAATGATTTCGCGGCTGCTGGCAATGTATACGCAGATCGTTTTACGATGGACGACGTGGTGTTTATTATTAATCTGGGAATGTGTAGTGCATGCCTCTTTGGCGTGCGATCATGTGTTTGACACGACGCAAAAAACTACTGTTCGAAAAAATTAAGGGCCTTCCGCAGAAGCAACAAGCTGCCACCAAGACTTTCTTCGAAGCAGCTTGCCGAAAATCCAAGAAAGGTTTTAAGTATGGCGAGGAGTGGCTTTTAGAATGCATATTGATGCGGATGAGGAGCCCTAAGCTCTATGGACATTTAAGGCGTCAAGACATCCTAACCTTGCCTGGCCGCACCTGCCTCAACAAGGTCGTACAGCATTTCAAGAGTGGCTTCGGGTTCAACCCAAACGTTTTCATAGCCTTGGAAGAAAAGGTCAAGGGACTAGATGGCTTCAATCAGCACGGGGTGGTCGTCTTCGACGAAATTAAACTGTCGGAGCACATCGACGTAAATCCCTGTGGTACGTATCTGCTGCTCTAGTCATAATACATCATCAATGATTCATCGAATCTTGTATAAACTCATATTGCCTGTCGTATCAGCAATAGTAGCATGGGCTGAAGTGGCACAATTTTCATTTGCGTAGTACGCAGTTACACACATTCAGTGCCCAGAATGTTTTTTTCACTGTGTCTCGAACGCAGGCTGCATTGATGGCTTCGTCGACCTGGGCCAATTCCAGAATGAGAAGTCTGGCAAAGAACTTGCTGACCATGGCCTGGTGATAGTTTTCCAGCCATTTACAGGTAAAGCTTGCAAAATTACAGCCTGAGCATACATTCTGTTTGAAATTTGCTGTTCTAGCGGGAGAAATCACTTGCCATATATATTTTATGACACGTGATGATTTGTACTCATTGGTTTGGATTTTGGTTTCAGGAAGTTGGATGCAGATTCTGGGTGCCTTCGCCTCCAAAAGTGACGTAAAGGCAGATGTACTGTCTAAGATTGTGCTCGAAGCCACGTTGCTCTGCGAACAAGCAGGGCTCTATGTTAATGGTGTCACATGTGATGGAGTCACTTGTAACCGCAGCATGTGGAAGAGTTTTGGCATAAAAGGTAAGTAACTTTAATTTTTTGTGCATATCCCAATAGTCATAAACAAGCTGTATCGTGTGGGCCGTGTTTAAATAATTGGTACACTGCAATACAGTTCAAACACTTTTGTGATCATATTATCTTTGTCCGCTTTTGTAAACGCAGGGTCTGCAACGAGCATCCGGTCAAAGTGCCCTCACCCGGTGGATGACACTCGGGCACTTCACTTTTTCTCGGACTTCCCCCACTTTCTGAAGAATGTTTGAAACGCATTTCTGCAAACAGGTTAGGAGACACCCAAAGGTCGAGTTCACGCTGACTTCATCAAGGAAGCCTGGAAGGAGGACAACAAGAATGAGACTCTTAAGGTCATGCCTCACGTAAGTCGAGTGCACCTTTATCCGACTTCTTTTGAAAAAATGAGGGTGGCACCGGCACTCCTCATCTTCAGTGAAAAAGTGTTGAAAGGGCTCTTTTTTTACAGGAAACACATCGAGAAGGTCTTCAAGTCCTCAGCGAGTGAAACAGAAGTATTTATAGCAAGAATTTCAAAATTAACCAAATTTGTGACCTTACGCATTCCATTGGCCGCCCTAAAGGTGGACTCTTCTGACATTGGCTTTTTAAGAGAGTTTCTTGACTTCTTGAACGTGTGGGAAGCACATGCAAAAAATGCTAAAAAGGATTTTTTGTGTTCTAACACAGCAGAGGGCCTCCGTGTCACTTTGCAGTCGATACTGGATCTTGTACAATACTTGTCTTCGCAATTTGGCTTTAAGTATTTGCTGACATCTAGACTAAGCCAGGACAAGCTGGAAAACCTATTCGGTATTGTGAGGCAATTTAATGGTGCCAATGACCACACAACGCCAGCCCAGTTCTTGGCAACAATAAATGCGCTAGCATTTTACAACCTTGCAAAACCACCAAAAGGAGGAAATTGCAGCCCTGAGGTTGTTAACGCACTACTGGCTCACGCAAATGCTGAAACCAGCCATCATCAGCCCAGTCCAATTGATGCACTTGACCTGCTTTTCGATGAAGGAAGGCTTGATGATGTTGAAGAAGCTTCGAACATCCTGCCTCCAGAAGACTATACTGAGTATGTCACCCACCACAGTTCGAGTCGCCTGGTAGATTATGTCGCAGGCTATGTGGCTCGGAAGGCCAGGCAGAAAACTGGGTGTACGATGTGCACCGAGCACTTGACCATAAGCAAGGCGTCCGCAGTGTCAGACACCCAAACTGAATTCATCCGTCAGTTTGACCGCGGTGGTCTCCTTTGCCCGTCTTCTGGTTTGGCACAGCTTGTTGATACGCTAGAAGAGTCGTTCACGGTTTTCTTTAGCTCTAGGAAAATTGAAGCAGCTAGCATGTGTGACTTTGCAGCATTCTTGCAAAATGTGGAAATCCCTACACTTGGGTGTAGTAACCATGCAAAGGACTTCACACTTGTGATTGTGAAGTTTTATGTTTTGCTTCGTTTTCGTTTTTATGCAAAGTCATTGAACCAAGACAGAAGCACTAAACGTGATCAGAAAAAGCATTTGAAAATGAGGAGGTGCACATAACTTCAGATAAAGTGCAACATTTCTAATTGCCCTATTCCTTTCCCTCTTTTTTGCATACACTTGGTCTTATTTATCATGCTTTCTTGTGCAGTGTGTTCCCTTGTACTTTATTACATTTTTATTGTTTCATGACCTTGGACTATTTTATTTCATCTGATGTTACAAATGAACAGTTTTACAATGTTACAAATGAGCAGTACACTTATCTGTGTACTTATGTTTTCATTGACTTTTTTTGTGCTTCATGTGTTATAATCTGTCGCTAACATTTTCTTTTGTACTTGGAGTCTTGCTTTCGCCCATGTTGCAGTCACTTGTTCTTGCTTGTACATTCTGGTGTCCACACTTTTTTTTACTTCTGTTCATTTTTGATGCTGCTATTGTGGGTGTATGTAGGATGGAAGTTATTTTTGTTGTAACCATTTAGATCGAGTTTTTTGTATTTTTGTGTCGATTGTACCCTGTAAATACAGCACGCAACTTGGTCCAGCAGTTGTTTATTACTCTGTGCCTCCGCAATCGTATCGCTAATCTTGTCTAGGCCTTCGCCCCGTTGTCACTGCGCATTTAATCGGAATATACGAGCCTCCTCGGTTAATCCTTTAAAGTGTCTGAAAATATGCGTCCGTTAGCCAAGCTGTCTTTGAATATCAGAACTAGAGCGGATGCAGTAGAGCGGATCCGATTCTCCCAGAGACATTATAAAAGCACCATTAAAATGGGGAAAATGCCGACTATCTGTGAACAGCATGCTTACCGCAAGCGAGCGTGACATCTTTTTTTTCTTTCTTCCGAGGAACAGTCTTAAGGTAAGATTCAACAGAACTTGTGGCTTCCCAACGGCGTGGTCCGTTGCGGAGCACACGAAATGTCCCCGCCGCCGCGGACTAGCGAAGCGGCTCGTCTCAGCGGGGACTGCTCCGCGCGCCGTGAGATGGCACTGCATGTAAGAGGGTTCTGTTCGGGCTGTCACGGTGGATGGACGTGTTTTTCGAGCGCTCCGGATCGACTGCGCAGATAAGTGTTTTTGCATGTTTTGAGCTTGTCTTTATAATTATAAGGCAGCGGTTGAAATCTTCGTAGCTCTAATTTTATGGTACGGCTTTTTCGGGAGCCAGTCACCAGGTATTTTTTAGTTAGTGCTGGTGTGTGTGTCTGAATTTTTTTTTGTTTTTTTTTTCTTTTGCCACCCCGTGATGGAGGTGCGCGTACATTGAACACGAAATTTTTTGTAGTAGAGCTTAGACTTTCTGTTTTTTTTTTCGTAGTGCACGGCTCGAGTTTAGTAATTATCGAGTATAGGGACAATTGGTGTCAGAAAGACATGGTTAAAAAAACTGTAAAGTGTTCAGGATGTGGAGTGTGTTTGAAAGTGGACTCAAGCGTAGAAGCGGATGGAGAAGAGGCTGACGCGAAGTGTAGGCAATGTGAGGTCGAGGAAAAAATGGAGAAAATGATGGTTGCCCAAAGTGAACTGCTGGTGAGAATCGATGAGCTCGAGACTGCGTTGGCGACAGAGCAAGAGAAAACGAGGGCAATGGGAGAAAGACAGAAGTCCACCGAGGAAGCACTAGCGAAGCTGAACAAAGAAGCGGCCTACGGAGAGAACGGTAGAGAACCGGCAACCAGAACGGTGGAGAAGTAAGAACAAGCAAGTTTGGAAAAAACAGGTTTAGCCAGTTCAACTGTCGCAAGGCCCAGCTTCAGCGAGGTAGTGGTGGGGCTGGGAGGGGACAAAGCAGCTGGCGTCACAGGTGCAAGTAGCCCCCAGGTGCAGGACGCTCCAGCTGAAAAGTCACAGCATGTGATAATCGCCGGGGACTCGAATTTAAATCGATGCACAGAAGCCATCAAAGAGAGGGTAAGAGGTGACAAGAGGGTTGCAGTAGGGGCGTTCCCAGGACGCAAGCTTGAAGCAGTCATGAGGCAAGCGAGCGCAAAACTCAAAACCACAGCTGATAGACTAAACCTCGTGATAATTTCAGGCGGTTTAAACGATGTCTTAAATGAAAATACAGCAGGACTAGCAGCCACACTGGCGAAAGGCGTCGATGACATGCGCGCCACTTCTCCTAAGGTACAGGTAGTGATATGCACGATACCGGAGGTACCGGTGCGTGATAGCAACCTGCAAAGAGCGGTTGTCAACGCAAACCAAGAGATATGCCGGATGAGTCGAGAGAAAGGCTTTGAGGTGGTGGAAATAAACAGAGAGGTGCAGAGGTGGGGTGGTTTTCAACGAGACAGAATTCACTTCGATGGGCGACTAGGTCATGAGGTGGGTCGGTGACTTACAGGACGCGCAGTAGCTTTTTTTTTTGGGGGGGGGGGGGGGCAAGCGAGCCCTTGGGGGTGCAGGATAGCTAGTAACGAGGAAAACAACCAGGGAGACTCTTCGACAGGTGTTATGGACAGATACGATTCCAAAGTGGCACCAATGTCTAAGATAGGTAGAGTCCGGGGCATAAATAGACGTAGCCACGAGCGCCGAGCCCATTCAGACATAGGGTATATTAACATGCAGGGTGGTAGGAACAGGCTGAAGTGGGAAGAGATAGAAAAACAGTTAAGGGAAGAGAGGCCGATGGTATACGGTTTTGTAGAAACACATCTCAGGGACATGGAACGACCTCCGAACAATCCGGACTACGCGTGGGAATATTGTAATAGAACAGAAGGCAGCAGAAACGGGGGTGGTATTGGGGCATTCATTCATAAAAGTACAGACTGGCAAAGGGTCCAGCAGGAGTGCAAGGAACATTTATGGCTAAAAGGGAAAGTGGCAGGTCAAATGACACTCCTTGGTTTCGTGTACTTGTGGATGGGAGCAAAGGCCAGAGAGGAAAACCAGGCAATGGTAGAGTGTATATCAAAGAACATTCAGGAGTTAGGAAGAGAGTGCGAGATAATTATACTAGGAGACATGAATGCGCACATAGAAAATATAGATGGGTATACCGACCCGACAGGCAAAATGATCATGGATATGTGCGAAAGGCTTGATTTGATCATTTGCAACAGTACCGAGAAGTGTGAAGGGCAAATAACATGGGAGGTAGGAAGGCTGCAGTCGACGATAGATTATGCACTGATGTCACATAGGATGTATGATAAGCTCAAGGGAATACACATAGATGAAGGTGGCTCCAGAAGTCTGGGTAGTGATCACAAACATATAAAGCTAAGTTTTGGAAGAGCAGTGAAAGTGGGAAGGAGACAAGATGAGCAACTACAGGAAAATTTTTATCCAGAAAGGCAAATTGAAATAGCCACTAAACAAATTGAGAAAGTAATCACGGAGGATAATAAGACAGTGTGGACATACATGAATCTAATTAGACTCTTTGAGCTAGAGCTTGCTAAGACGCGTAACAAGTAACCCCGGAAAAGAAGACACAAACCCAAAAGTTGGTGGGATGAGGAAGTTAAGAGAGCCATAGATAAACGTCAGGAAGCCTCTAGGGAACACAGACATGCTAAGCAGCGGGGTGAACCGACAGGTGATGTTGAAAGAAAATGGGAAACCTTTCTAAGCTGTAGAAGGGCTGCATCCCTTCTGATCAATGAAAACATTAGAAGAAAGGGAGCTCAGTGGCTGGCAGAAGTACATAAAAAAGATAGAAAGGTAGCTGCGAAATTTTGGAACCATCTAAACTCCCTAGGAAATGAGACGAGCCTAGAGCAGAGTTTTATAGCTACAGCCTAAGGTGCCAGGCTAGAAGGGGACGAAGCTATTGAATATATAAGAGCAAGGGTGACAGAAAAATTTCAACAAAGAAGTACTTTATGTACCACAATAGACAAGGACGAATCAAGTGGTGCAATGGCTTCATTTTCACAACGAGAGTGGGAAAGGGCTGAGAAAAGGGTTCCTAGTAGTACATCAACAGGCCCAGATGGCATTCCAATTAGGCTGATAAAGACATTAGGTCCGAAGTCTAAGAAGGCTTTGAGAGAGGCAGTGAGCAAAATAATAATCGATGGTGAAGTTCCCGATGGATGGAAACTTAGCAGGATGAGCATGATCTATAAAGGAAAGGGGGACAAAGCTGACATAAACAACTGCCGTCCTATAACAGTGACATCAGTGGTCTACAGGCTGGCGATGCAGATTATAAAGGAAAGACTGCAGGCATGGATAGAAGATGAGGGGGTGCTGGGGGAACTGCAGAATGGGTTTCGGAAACACAGGAGGTTGGAAGACAATCTGTTCTCACTGACGCAGTGCATCGAAATAGCAGAAAAGGAAAACAGGCCCCTGTGGCTAGCATTCTTGGATATCAAGGGAGCGTACGATAGCGTGGTTCAAGAGGAATTGTGGAGAATACTGGACACACTAGGCGTGAAACATGTAGTCACTAATCTTTTAAAGGGTATCTCTAAAGGTAACAAGGTAGTTATAAAGTGGGAAAAACAGGTATCCAAGCCTGCAGAGGTAAAACGGGGGCTTAGGCAGGGGTGCCCCCTGTCACCCTTATTATTCATGATGTACCTACAAGGATTAGAGGCAAAATTAGAGGGAAGTGGGCTGGGCTTCAACCTCTCTTTAGTCAAACAAGGAAAACTTATTGATCAGGCACTACCAGCATTAATGTACGCAGATGATATAGTGCTAATGGCCAACAACAAGGAAGATTTGCAGAGATTATGAACATCTGCGGTAATGAGGGAGATAGGTTAGATTTTAGATTCAGTAAGGAAAAATCAGCAGTCATGATTTTCAATGACAACGAAGGTAGTGAGCTTAGGATACAGGACGTCACGCTAGAGATAACAGATAAATACAAATATCTGGGCGTATGGATAAGCAATTGGTCCGAGTACCTGAGGGAACACGAAATATACGTGACGACTAAAGGTAACAGGAATGCAGCAGTGATGAAAAATAGGGCACTGTGGAATTACAATAGGTATGATGTTGTGAAAGGAATATGGAAAGGGGTCATGGTTCCTGGGCTGACGTTCGGCAATGCGGTCTTGTGCATGAGATCAGAAGTTCAAGCAAGATTAGAAATTAAGCAACGTGGAATAGGTAGGCTTGCTTTAGGAGCTCACGGCAATACACCAAATCAACGAGTACAAGGTGATATGGGATGGACATCATTTGAGGGCAGGGAAGCTAGCAGCAAGATAAAATTTGAGAAGCGATTGAGAGAAACGAAGGAGGAGCGTTGGGCTACGAAGGTTTTCAGCTACTTGTACGTGAAGAATGTCGATACAAAATGGAGGAAGCGAACCAGGAAGTTGACTGGTAAATACTTAGAAAACAGCAGGTGGCCAAACCAAAAAGAACTATCGGTTAAGAAGAAAGTGAAGGAAACGGAGACTGACATCTGGAAAATGCGCAGGATTAAGAAGTCCGCACTAGAGATCTATCGAACTTTTAAGCAGGAAATTGCCAAAGAAAGGATCTATGATAATACTCGGAGGAGTTCTCTACTGTTTGAGGCAAGGACGGGAGTACTGCGAACCAAGACATATCGGCCCAAATACGAAGGGGTAGACACAGTATGCAGTGCGTGTGGAGAGGAAGAAGAAACTGCCGAACACTTGATAATGTTCTGTAAAGGGCTTCACCCTATAGTTCAGGATGATGGCGCAGAGTTTTTCAAAGCACTGGGGTTTAGGGACCGGGAGGGCAAAATAGACTTTAAGCAAGTAGACTTAACTAGAAGGAGGTTATCTGATTGGTGGCTAAAGTCAAGGCACGAGTGAAAATTAAACTCTTCACTGCAAAGTACGAATCCTCAAACTCACTTTTTAAGGAAAAAATAAATAAATATAGTTTTGAGTTCATTAACTATTACGGCTTGGTGGCGCTAGCCACCGCCCGATCTAAAGGGTACAGCCATATCCATCCATCCATCCATCCATGCTGGGAGCTGGTTGGGAGAGGAGGGTATCATCGCTGAGGCGACCAGTTTTGCGCCCACGCACGACACACTTGCCAACTCTAGTACACCGTATACACACATTTGCCTAGTCTTCGAACTTGCTGGCGGCGAATCGTACTTGCGGCTTCGTTTATGCTGGTTACGGTTTTGTTTCGAAAGAAAGAACAAACCCTTTTGAACATAGTGACTCGATTTGAAATGGTAAGCCTAAAAGAATAAGGCTGTGAAGTGCAAACGGTGAACATTAGCTAATTTATGTTTTCGTGAAAAAACAGCTCCAAGCCACACGAACACACACGGAGCTAAAACAGGCCAGAAGTACAAAAATTAGACAAATGTGTGTACTACCCATCATTCCCATGCTCACTGAAGCGCCGTGTGTTGCAGCTAGAGATGTGCGCCGAGGCGATTTCGACAGGCGGCGGCGTGGGGGTCGTCCGGAGTCGGTGACGGCGGCGGCGGCGTCGGCGCGCACCGGTTATTTCATCGGCGGCGGCGTGCGGTCAATTTTCGGGCAGTGTTTCGGTTCACCCGGTGGCACGAACCTTTTCGAGGCAAAAACGCTCGGTTCACCCAATAGCCGCTTAAAACCGGCTTGACTTGGCTTAAAGTGTGTGAATAGATGGCGTTAGAATCGCTGTGTTAGAAAACTTTTTTTCAGGCGATTTAGGCCGCCTAAATCGCCTGAAAAAAGTTTTCTAACACACTTAGGCGTTCTTTATTTTGTGGTTCAGGTAGAGTTTCTCACTAGCTTGTGCCACACAGTCTGTCGTGGGTTCATCGTATTCTAGTCGTGATATTTTTTGGTCCGATGTTGGTGTTGGCTTGGACTGTAATCTGTTTGAAATGGCGAGAACCGCCTCTGCCCGCGAGGACGTGGTCGCTTTCTGTAGCTAATACCATTTTTATTATGAAAAAAGAAACGTAGAAAACACTCTCCTTATATTGCATGGACAATCGACACTTCATCCGCGAATTCTACCAAAAGTTCTAGAAAATCACTTTGAGTAAACGTTTTGAAAAAAACTTCTTGTAAAGAACGTTTTCTCAACGTATTCTAAAAAAATTTTTTTGAAAAACGTTTATTCACCGTCAAATAATATACCTAGATGTCCGCATACTTTTCTAGGCGTTTCGAGAAGTTTATACGACGTTTCGTGTTTCTTGGTACATATACCTATCGATCGACTCGAGGTCGAGCCACAGTCGCCGTTGCCTCGTGCCACGAAGGACGGCTCGTGCGGACGATCGGGGTGTCAGGATGCGACACGTCAAAGGTTCTTAGCACGCCCCGCGCTCCAGCGACTTCGGTCACCTCACTGCGTTGTCGAAGCAGTTTCGCGAGCTGGGCGACGATTCGTATTAAGGTAAGACTTCGAACACGCGACTTTCACGTTACGCTGAATTCACTGGGTGATCCACCCAAAAACGATTTTTTGCTCCATCATGGCCTCCGAGATAACATCGGCAGGGAGGCATGCATGTCTCCATTTCCCCGAGTCGAAGCGTCGAAGGTGTTGCGCGAGATGGCGTGATGGGAAATACCGAACGCTCTGATGGCGACGTTTCTCGAGACGCAGGATCATGCGCGCTGGCAGATGCATCCAGCAAGGATCGAGGAAGGCAAACATTAGGAGTGGGGAACTCAAGCTAGAAATATTACGCGTGTTCACAGTATACGCGAAAGCTTTGGCAGGCGCACTCACGAGGAAGAAGCTCAGACGCACGAACATACTCGGCCTGAAAGGATAGGCGTCACACGGTGAACTGTTCACGATCAAGCCTGATATGTCTAAAATTTTTCAACAGCTATTGGTTTCCTTGTGGGGGACTGCGTAAAGTCTAGTTCACACTGAAACATCCGCTTTCTACAGCAACCGAAATTCCCCTGCCGCCGAAACGCAGCGTCGTTCACACTGGACGCGCCCCGCGCCGCCGACTATTCCATCTATTACGGGGCGAACGCGGGATGGATGCGCTGTCACCCGGTTGTTGTCGCGGCTCGCAAACGCCACTACGCTATCCGGTGGTGTATACTTCGATGATTCTCGTACGCAAGAAGCAAGAAAAGACAGTACTGCTTACTTCAAGTGGCTGTCTTGTAATGCACGAAGAGCAGAAAAACCACCGACGCCAGCGCTCTGCAAGACCACAACAAGCTCGGTCACGCCAACAGCAAGCTCGGTCACCTCTTCCACGAAATACGGACGCGAAGTAGGCACAGAGTAGGTTGAACTCACGTTGGTTTCAACATTCAGTTACGTGCACTGCGGCAAAACAAGTGAGTAGGGCTTGGCCGCCATTTTTCAAAATTCCTTGACTAGCGCTCCTATTGGTCCGCAGTGACCGATTCGGCGGCAGACGCTGCAAAAATCGGACCGAGAGCGATCGGCGCGGAGAGGGCCCTTTCGGCGGATCTCGCCGCCGCCAAATCGGATTCGGAGCACTTTCGGCGGCCGGAATGCTCAGTGTGAACGCGGCCTAAGAGAGCCAAACACGTACGATAAGGAAATTCGGGATGAGTCCTATTGCTATGAAGTGACTGCGTGACACTGATGTTAGGCTAGCTTTCGAGAAAATGAGGCGCCGCTGAGTTTTCGCTTTCAATGCTGATTGTGTGAAATATCAAGGTGAAAGACCTGCGGGTAGAAGTCGTGCAGCGTCACGAGCACGAATGGTTTCTAAAATCACGTGATCAAGAGATGACGTGATCATTGACAAGACTAGTTGCGAATACTTTGTTTGACGTTATCGCATGACCAAAGATGGGCTGAGCCTGGAAGTATTGCAAAATTGGACGAGGAGCAGAAAGATTTACGGGAGGGGGGGGAGAGGCCTCAAACACTTCAAAATCTTCCAATTTTGCTTGTGTATATATACACGCATACCTACAATGCCTGCAAAAACATGAAATATATTTGACGCCTCCCCTTCAAAAAAAAAAATCTGGCCGTGCCCCTGGTGGTGATCAGCAATGTCTGAATAGCGTCAAATTTAGATCAACCATGAGCGCGCACACGCCTATCTGCACTCTCGGCATTTACTGAAGTCAAAAATGACTGTCAATTGTCTCGTCCTCCTTGGCCCCAACTGCTTATTCAACGAATTTGAAATGAGCCTTCAAAAAAAAGAGTTCGTTGCTGCCATTGCTTACTTAGTGACATGACTTCTGGGACATCAAGGAGTGCTGGTGAGATAAGTGAGCTTCTGATGGCAAAAAATATTGAAATGAAACTGTTAACATAAAATGTTGCAATATCTCAATGATTTACTTAAATTATGCATATTTCATGCATTATCATACCTTTTATATAGCCTCAATTTTTACAGGAAAGAAAAAAACGCCATCCAGGAATGTGCACAAAAGTGCAATGGCTGGTATCACAGCGTCGGCAGTGAATTTTTGAGTTGTCACATCTACTTAGCTTAGCCCAGAGAGGATCATAGCTGCGCCCAAAGAACCATCTGTGAAAGGTCGATAAAAACTTTATGCCATGGGTGTCTGCTGGGTGGTGTAAAAGGGGCGCTAGCGCCCGCTCAAGCCACACCAGCACTGTCCCCCATCCAAGCTAAACCAGCATTTCCTCATTCCCCCGAATGAGCTGCAGCACCGTTTGGCACTACCCCAAGGCAAAATCCTGCCGACAATCCTGCCTCGTGCTACTACAGGGCAGAATAGATAATCACTGCCAACCACACCCACGGTTGTCTGCTGTGACAGTCTCGCTCTTAAACAGTTCTGCAGGCCAAAAGCGTACACGTCAATGTCATGAATCAATGCTTAGGAGTGGTGCCCCTGAGAAATTAGTTTTGTGTTCACATACCATTCAAATTTGTGCATCCGTAGATTTATTTTGTCTTGTGCAGTAATCCACGACTGAGGATCATCCACCTGCATATCCTGACGAGAGCCACCGAAACACCAGAAAAATGTCAATCACACAGGAAAAATCCAATGCACCCTTGGGCTCTGATGCTGTTGAGACACCCTGTGCAACTTGAAGGGCCAGGTATCCATTGTGAAATATTCCTTCAGATTCATCACGACGCAATACCCGCTACATGTGACGGTGTTTGCACACTGGTGATCGGCTATCACAACTCTGCCACCGCAATTCTGCCATCTGCGAAGTGTCTCCCGGAGCTCTTGAGTTGTATCAGTGGATTTGCTCTCAATCGAAGAATGCACAGTCGGAGAAAGTTTGCTCTTGAAGAGGGGGATGCTGCTGTATTGTACATTGAGAGGGCTCCCCCACAGTTTAAGGCCCTGTATCAAGCAGTGAGGGTGAGGACCACGGCGATGAAGAGCACTGCCAGAGTTACCAATTGTCGCAGAGTAAAAGACAAGCCTGCTGTAGTGCCTCTGGGTTCGGAAATTGAGCGGGCATGCAGTGGTGGTCCTTGGTTCAGAGACCCAGCACCACTAAACCAGCTGTTGGCTGCCCTCTTCTAGCTAGCCATTACCAGCCACCGTAAGTCTGCACGTCTACAGAACTTGTATTTTACAGAATCGATAAAGAAAGCCAATTTTCCAGCTTAGAGTATTGCTAACATTGTGTTAAAGAGATAGAAGAAGAACTACTGTCTAAAAAACTTAAGATTCAAGAGTGAAACCGAACCTGCTCAAGGATGCTGGGCCAAGCTGTCATATTGTAGCGGCTCTTAACATTTTCATTTCATGGCAAACTACATTACTATGACAAATTATTTCTGGAAAGATAGTTTAGTGAGAGTCATCTTGTGTAACCGGCTTTGTTAAAAAAAAAAGTCTTGGCGAATTTTTTTTTTCACGTGAGGTCATCGACACTCCTCTCGATACATTAGTTTTATTAGCAACAATGATATTTTATTTAAAAATTTACCTATTGCTTAGAATAATGAAGTGATACAACTTTACCACTAAGTGGGCACCACCAGAAAAGGACATGTTTCGTCGACAAAGAATAGGCAAAAGCTAGCTTTACTTTATCTGGTAAGGTAATGCGTGAGTTCCTGCTTCAGCATTTCATAAAACTCCTTGGTCACAACCGAACAAAAAATGTTGCTGTGTCCACAGGACACAGCAGCTGGGCTCACCTCCCCTTCGCTTATCAAACAGTCGTGCATGATGGTTTTCTCTCGAACTGAAACTATTTTTTTACAGATAATGGAAATTTTGCGCATATTAAGATTTATCAAATCGTTATTGCTGCTACACGAGATGTTACTTGTTTAGTAGAAAGGTCAATATGCTCGATAAAATTTACAGTACAATCCAATTTTTATCATAAAAGCACTCATGCAAATGTGGTCCTGAAGCTTTTCTATAAAGCTTTTCTGTAAGCATACTGCACACTGTCTTTCCGGTGGACTATGTTCTGCCCGTATTTGAATTCTTGTTTTTTTTTTCTGGCCGCAGCATGAGTGCAAAAAATTGAGTTGTATTTGTGGTTTCGCAAATTCAGATGAGCACTCATGCTTACCTAAAACACTTTTAAGGTTGTTTGCCACCAATAATAAATCACAGATGCCTAGCTACTTATGCAGAGCAGTCTAATAGGGAGAACCATAGATCTGAGTTAGAAATTTTAGTGTTGGGGCTCCTTTCACTACTTAGTATGGGAACATGTTTCTAGTGTAACAAGTGCATCGAAACAAGCCTGCAGTGCCATTACGTTTTGTGAGTGCTGATGGAAACGGAAATTAGAACCTTTAGTTTTATACACAGACCAAACTTGGCTGAATTATAGTCGTTTGTACTCGGATCCTGTTATAAGAGCTTACACTGTACATGTAACTAGCTCTGTATAAAAATGCTGCCACCCTGAAAATTGTGTCAACTTTTGAGTCCTTGGTAGCGCCACTTTGCGTTGCTTCAGGACCCTCTAAAAAGAGTTGCCTTTGAATGCAGCCGCAATGTGAGGGCACCTTCCTGCTGCGGATGGTGACAGTCAAGCAATGGTTTAGAAGGCACCATAACCAATACAGATTCCTCAGAACGAATATGTCATGGTGTTTATGCTCGCAAGCCTGTGTGTGTTTTGCATGTTGTCTCTCTTGGACTGGCTTTCTGAATGTGTAAGCATAATGAATGCATTTACGGGAACAGCATCTAGCGGCCCTTCATGCAGGCTTCCACAACTCAGCTGGGGTGAAGCCTTTCACAAGGGAATGCTTCAAATGTAGGTAGAGCTATCAGCATACCAAGGAAAAAAAATTGTGGAGGAAGTTTGTGCTCTAGCTTTGACTGTCATGCAAATGTACACTGTTACAAGGAATAATAATGGGTTCTAGCTTGAAAGTACTGTGGTTAGTGTGCAGCTTCTGAAACGGAGGTTAGGGTTGAATTCTAGCCAAGGTATTGGAGATGGAGGCAAAATGAGAGAGGCTGAAGTGCTGGGTCATTTTAGCACATTTCAAAAGAACATTTCTACTAGGGTGTTCTTGATTACATTCTTTCGGTTAAAAGTGCTCAGATATTGCCTTAATCACTCTTTAGAGTTCTGTGGCGAATACTTAATGTGAAATATTTCGAATCTTATATTTGCAATCAAGGTACAATGCCTTGTTGTTTCTCTCTGGTATAGCACAACACGTTACCCTAATCTACTAGTGGGGCATTTAAAATACATATAATAAATTTCATTTTTGGAGCAACATTCTTTTTAGTATTATCTTTCAAGTAATGTCTATAAACACTGCGCACATACATTGCAGGTTACTGCAATGTCTGTGCGCAGATACTCTTCTTCTGTGACTTCTTTGAATTGTATCATCACCTTGTTGTTCAACTGTTACTTTTTTTAAAGTCATAACCCCTCCGTCTTATAGCAAAGAAATTGTGTAAAAAACGCTTTGCAACCTTGTTTCATTCAGCTATTTAGTGCGTTTCATGTATGCTCACCCTGCTTGGACTTTTTGTCCGCAGTATTCTATAAATAAATAAATAAATAATAAATGAATTTGGTGTTTTGCTAAATTTGTGTTCTTTCACGTTAGTTTATACTACTGTACATGCTGAAGGCATTTACATTAGTAGCTTTTGTCAGTCAGGTCGTTTCTTCAACGGGTTGTGTATGTGTGTGGCATATTGAAAATAAATTGCCCTGTTCGAATTTTTAGCAGGCCTTCACATTCACACGTGTTTACTCCACAACCAGACTTGCTGCAACCACTGGCATTCGAGGCAGCATGCTGTGGAATGTTTTAATTGTTGCCTGTGTGAAACGTGATGAAAGTGGAAGCTCTTGACAAGCAGACTCTGTGCATTTCTTTGCACTCAGATGTTTTGTTAATTATTACTTTGCTTATGCTTACTACTTAGGTACTGCTAGATGAAACTTAATGATTTTGTTTGGTATCTGATCGCTTTTCTTGCTCACTACAATCCTTTAACATCTTAACCATCTTTACTTTTTAATGCATAGAAAACTTTTTGTTTACTTGACGACACATCGTTGTGATATGGTGTATGTTTTTGTGAACACAAAGCACTTTGACCGTTTCTATCTATCTAGCCCCTTACATCTGGGTGCCCTAGTCCTCTTGTTGGAGATGCTACTTGAAGAATTATTTTTTATTACGGCCTTTAGTCAAATACAACTTAAGTAGTCTGCAGAGGCCCCGCCCAGGTGGCCAAAGCGTGGCAAGTGAAGAAATAGTCTCGCTCCCCGACATAATGATCTTCGAAGGCAAGGTCACCGGCCGTTCTACTCATGACATGTGTTCATAATACATGCTCATTAGTGTGGGCTTGTGTGCATCCGCCTTTAAAAGGGGCCCTGCAACACTTTTTGAGCTTTGTCAGAAAGCCCTGCCGATCTGTATTTGAGGCTCCCGAGAACATACGTGCCAAATATTACAGCACAACACGCGGTTTGGAACTTAGACTGAGCTAACAATCGCTTTCTCTTCTCTAGAGAAATGATGCTACTAGCTCGAAAATTGCTGCGTCATCGGCCAAGTATCAGCTGTTGGCTGATTTAAGCATGACACGTTCTGTCGCTACTAGGGTCACCACGGGACGCCGTGACTTGTCCAAGTGTTCGTGTGAGATTGCGCTAAAAAGTTGCGCATTAAAAAAAGAAGTGCTCAAGGTGACGAGGCGTGTGCGACTTATTTTTTTACCCGTGCCATCTCTCCCTACTTAGCTTCCAGTACTTTAGTTGGGACGAGCGTAACGAGAATGCAATTGCTGCATGCAACAAATTTTTGTAACTCCGCTCGTACTGGAAGGATTCTAAAAATTTTTGGAGAGGGGAATTCTGGAGGCAATGAGCTGCTTTAGTGAACCCATTCTATGGTTACCTGGAAAAGTGTTGTATCCGACTATAGGGACATACAATTTTTGTTCCTATGCCAAACTTCAAATATCTAGTCAACTTTGTAGCAAGTTGCACACCTATTGTTCTGTTTTATGAACGAGCAAAATGTAGCTATTCTTGCGTAGACTTTTTTTGCCCCTTTACTTCCATACTTATTAGCGAACTTTTATCCCTTTGAGTAACCTATAGAATGCCGAAAACTTGCCAGGAGACCATAGTGATTGCTTACACACTCTTCACATGTGAAATAATATGTGCAAAAAACTTTGTAGAGCAGAGGCGATCATATTTCATTTCATTTTATTACCTTAAAGACCCCGTTTGGCATATTACATAAGGGATAATTTACATATTGGAACAATGAAGGCAGGTGTTATGGTGTGATACAGGTTTGCAACGTGTCCAGGAATTCGGATTGAGTTGGTACGGCAGCAGCATGGTGAGGCAGGTCGTTCCCGTCTCTGGCAGCCCGAGGAAAAAATGAAGCTTGAAATGTGACGGTGCGTGTTCGAGGACGGGTTACTTGCAGTTGATAGCCAGTGCGATGAGACGGGCGGTATGATGATGGCGAAATGTAAGGTGGGCGGTTTAGCGAGCTGTAAAAGAACTTGTGAAAAAGAGAAAGCGTGGCAACACGACGACGAAATGCGAGGGGTGATAAGTTTGATTCTGCTTTTAAGAGGGAAATGCTGACGCCATATGAATATGAAGAACGGATTAATCTTGTGGCACGATGGCACGATTCTGTACTGATTAAAGTGCACTGATGATGAAAGTTTTATTCTGCTTTTAAGAGAAAAATACTGACGCCATATGAATATGAAGAACGGATGAATCTTGTGGCACGATTCTGTACTGATTCAAGTGCACTGATTATATATGCTTGGTGAGGATTCCAGTTGGCAGCAGCATATTCTAGTTGTGATCTGATAACTAATTTGTATGCGAGAAGTTTCACTTGTTGCAGCGCGTGACGGAGGTGACGTTTTAAAAATCCTAAGGTCTTGTTTGCTGATGAAATGACGTTAGTCGCATGCGGAATCCAGGAAAGGTCGTGGGATAGAGTTACACCTAAATACTTATACGTTGTAACTGATTCAACGGGTATGTTTGCGATCGTGTAAGTAGAAAGGAACGAATTGTGTCTTCGGGAAACTGAAACAAATTTACATTTTTTGGCGTTCAGAGCCATTTGCCAGCGATTGCACCAGTTGTGTACATTATCAGCTGATGAGGAAATGGCTGCAATATCGGTTTCCACGGGAAGTGGTCATGTTTTTTTTTAACGTTCTGTGGCTATATCTGCACTGCAAGAAACCATTAGTACAAGTGTCTCCAGTCGCACGTGCTATTTTTGTGACATTGGACATCCCTTCTAAACGAAAGTTTAACCTATGCCTCAACGAGTTTCTATAAAAGTGATATCTGTGCTTTCACACATGTCAGTGAGCTACCTTTTATAGATGCTAGTGCAGTTGATGTACCTGGGAAGTCTGACAAACACATTACAATGGAGGCAGAATTGCTGTAGGGTGTGCACGTTAAAGTACCCCAGGTGGTCGAAATTTCCAGAGCCCCTCCATAATATTGCTGTTCTGAGACCCCAAAATTTATAAGGTGCTCGGTAGGCCCACAGGATGCTCATAACTAGTTAAACATGTCTATCCATCTAGTAACAATTGGCCCACAGTGCAGCACAGGTAGCTACTCACTCACTACTTTGCATGTAATCAGTGCGCGAGGTTTTCCAGAATATGCTTGACGTTGTTCTGTTGTGATATTTTATGTGAAGTACCTGAGGCCACATTTTCGCAGTGATGGCTTCTGTGATGTCGTTTTTTTTTTTCTTGCTCTGTCATTGAATAGAGCTATGCTTCGTCCATGTCAATAATGGAGTCAGCTGGCGACTCTAATAAGCTTAAGCAAAAGAGTCTGTAGAAAAACTTTGCCTCTAGGGGTGTTTTTCCATCCTATTTTTGTACCTGTAGGTAGATGAGCTTGCATGTATCTCGTTGAACTTTCCAGATTCTGCTGTGCACTGTGCCATTTCTTCTTGCAAAATGCTTATTCGGGTTTGTGTACTGCTGTTTCTAGTCGGTGCTTTCAGTGTTGTTGGGGGTGTGATAGTGAACAATATCTGTGAGATCCACCCTGTTATGTGCGATAGAACAATAGAAATACTGATTCATATCATGGATCAAATGCCTCACGATGCAAATTCGTTGAAAATTACTTGGGTTGTTGTGTGAAAAGCACAAATTTATACCCTGGGGGCTACCGCCTTCAGAGGTTGAATCTGAGTGGCCCTTCATAGTCACCTGAATACAATACATGGTGCACCTTTCACGGGAGAACTTGTCAATGCTATGATGGGAACATTTTTTAGCCCCCTTTATAACTGATGCAACGACTTGAATTGGAACATGGTGTCACTAGTTGTTGTAAGGGTGTTAAAAGTGAAGTTTTTATAGCCCTGAACAATTAAATTATGTGGTGAACTTTAGGGGAAAACTCCTTATAAGTAGAGCTGTGCAAAGAGCAAAATTTTGGATGCAAAGCAAGTTCGAATATTGAAGTGAGAGTGCTAATCTAATCTAATATTTTTTTAAATATTTCTAGAATATTTTTTGAATATTTTTATAATAGTCTCAAACAGTCGCAGAAAAAAAGTTGTACAGGGCCCTTCCGCGGTGGTCTAGTGTCTAAGGTACTCGGCCACTCACCTGCAGGTACCAAGATTGAATCCCGGCTCACACGGCTGCATTTCCGATGGAGGCGGAAATGTTGTAGGCCCGTGTGCTCAGATGTGGGTGCACGTTAATGAACCCCAGGTGGTCGAAGTTTTTGGAGTCCTCCGCAACGGTGTCTCTCGTAATTGTATGGTGGTTTTGAGATGTTAAACCCCACATATCAATCAATCCATGTCAGAACCAGTGTTCTTTTTTTTAGTCTAAATTTGCGATCGCAGCAGAGCCTCAAAGATAGCTTTGCTACAACACCTATTGTGAGGTGAAGCAAATTCACAATTTGGAGGAGCCATTGTCAATCAAACTTTGTATTTTTGTTTGGGAAGGTCAAATTGTAAAATTTCAGTGCTGATAGAGTCGCATTCACTATTAGTACAATATTAGAAAATAAGAATATTCACACACCTCTACGTAGTAGTTTGCCTTTTAAAAAATGTGAACATTTTACGCTTGCATTGGGATATCTCTTGACCAAACCCGTACGAAATTGTCACTTCAATTAAACAAGCCTCTAACATTGAATCAAAATTTTCACAACTTATTGGGATGGAGTCTCTGTAGCAGGCTCAATGTTTCTCTGAAAAGAGACTGTCTGAAATAGTGAAATAGCTAGTGCATTCTTGCAACACCTGCCTGCAACCCAGACAGCGTTTTATAAATGCTAACATATTCTTGGTGCGTAACTGTGTCAGCCATCAATCACACCACACCCTTATCAATCGATGAGGGCACCGCTCTAGTACACCAGTTAAGAGTTGGTGATACCAAGGTTTGTTTTTCCAATGTTGCTACAGTACCACCTTGAAACAAACTATTAACACCAGCAGCTGTCAACTAGCTTGTACATTCACTTTGAGCTAAACGTCAGACAGATTACATCGGATCTTAGCACCAGACAGATGCACATCTTTTTTGGAAAACAGAACACCCGTTAACCGAAATGCACACTTCCATAAGTTACCGGTATAGAGGCTATTGATAAATTGGTCATATAATTATTTCTCAGATTCCTTGAAGTTCCTGTCATCGAGCAACTACTGTATTTGCGAATGTTAAAAAAGATGAAATTCTGAACAGGTTGCCTTATATCGTGGTACTTTTCTAATGAAATACGCAATGCACTTTTTGGGTGGAAAACCTTGGTGAAATAATAATGGTTTTTGCTATTTGTGTGTGCCGAAATAGGGAAATTTCCAAGTCATATGTGGCTGTTGGAGTATTTACAATAGTAGCTGTGTGCAATAATGTGGAATGTTAGTTATTTTCAAACATGCTATTTACATACATGTGTCTACATACATCTACAAGGCTCATGTTATAATTTGCATTCGTGCAATGCTCTTTGTGAATGGACCCTCGATCAAATGAACATGTAGTTGCTAAAATATGTCGAACAAGTTACTCTCCTGTGCCTTCCCTTGAGAACTGATGCCCACATGTAATAACCGTTGTTGAGCAGTCCTCATTTTCGCTTCTGCTCTTTATACCATTTCCCTTCGAGACTCCAGTTAGGGCTATTCTTTGCACTTAAAAAAATTATTACGATTGCAATTCAAAGTATTCAGGCTAAAATTGGGTTAACTGGGATTCACATCGACTGCAAGTAGCAACTGTTTAACTTGTATTTCGGATGAAAGAATTTGAACATTCCTGTAGTTTTTTGGAAGAGTGTGCAATGCTCATGCAAATAAATGTCAGTTCAGAGCTCGGTCTTTATTTTATACTGTATTGACGGGATGTTTGCACATATACTTGCATCATGTGCAGTGGCACTATTTGATTACCTCGAGCAGTTGCACATACCATCTGTTATGCTTAATACATTCATTCCGTAAGCACTGCACGTTAAGCAGGTGTCATAACTAACAAAATATAGTATACTGACCCTCATATACTTTGCCTTAAAAATTTAATAAATTCTACTATGCACAAAATTATCACCACACATGAACATTTTAGCCTATGTTCCGAGATTGATAGTGCACTACATTTGTCATACGCAATTCAGCAAACTTGGGAGCAGTGAAAGTTATTTTTATTACTGACTGGTCTCATGTGATACTCCTTTGCTGTGAATAATAATACTTGTGTACTTGCAGGTCTTTTAAATGTGATGCCAAATGTTTTGCTGGTAGTTTGTGCGTAGAGTGCTTGGGCAGCTCACTTTTATAGTATACATATATGGAAAATGAAGTGCTTATACTTTATTAAAATATATTGTCCGATTCTTCTTATCGAGCTTTGAATAATGTGTTAGTGGTAATCTTACTCTCGAGGCAGTTGCAAAACATACTCAAGGTGCACAGACCTTTTGTGAATTTATTGAGTGCTTGCCCACGCACTGCTTATTTTGCATGGGTGGGCTTTTTGTTATATTTTCTTTGTCATGTGTTTTTGTTGTTCGAAATAAAAATTCATTCGGAAGTATATGCTCGTCTTCATTACTGTCACATGAATGAAATGAGTTGTAATATGAAAAGTGGACATGCATCCTAATACATATGCTGTAAAGAAAAGGCATTATACTGTAGTGACCTTGCACTGAAAGGGAAGTGTTGAAATCTTAACAGCAGAAAAGCATGCCGTCTTCACACAATTGCATCCGAGGTGACCCGTAAAAAATTTACATATTTTCCATTTCGAGCCCAGAGTAAATGTGTCCATCTTTCATGTGATGGGGCAACTCCTGTGATTTGAAAATACACGGGCATAGGTACAAAACAGGTTGTCTTACGCTTTGCTTGTCTTTCACAAGCCCGACTTGTTACAGGAATTCAGCTATGCGCTTGTTTGAAATCGAAATTCGAGTGCTCGTATAGTGTGTCACAGTGACAAGTGTTTTTGTGTCAATACACTGATGTTTTCTTATTTCCACAAATTTTGAATTTTTTTAATGATCCTAAGTATTATGCACTCAGGCATCCTTAAATTTGAATACTTCAGAAGAAGAAAGTTCACTGGTTTAATACCACCTGAACAGAGAAATCGCGTCGTTTCAGTGGGATTTTAAATGTGTCTGATACCTTACAGCAATGGCTCGGTTTAAACTTCCTTTAGGGTATGGCCTGCCTAGGTGCTTTGAAGAACCCATTGCTGAGACTCTCAAAAATAGCTTCTAAACAACTAAGCTGGAACCACATCAGTCACAGCCTTTATTGCGGTTTCGGTGAGACGTTTCTAGTACAACTGAGCTCTAAATTTTGTTTCTACCAGCTGGAAGAACAAGAAGTTACAGGGTGGCAAAGCGGCTCTTTCAGAGCTTGCTTTCTTGCACCTATATTCTGTGGCTCGTACCCACCACGGGGGGATAGGCCATTAAAATGACGGTTATTGTAACGGGGAAAAAGGAATTTCAAGTTCTAATGAAAAATTAATTATTCAGACATTTAAGGAATATAAAATTGGACAATCATAAAATTACCTAAGGGTAAAGTAGGTATAGAACTATTAAAATGAATAAATAAATAATTCCTAGGAACTAGAATTTTATTAGTAAGAAATCCAACAGAAAACTTTCTTGTGTGTTAAAGAGCTTGGTAGCCACGTGTATATTGCATGCATTGCAATGCATTGCAGCATTGATTGGAATGATGCAATGATTGGAAGCTCATGGAGTAGTGTGTGTGTGTGTTTCACTTTAGAGTCTCTTCTGTTCATCACCCTGCTGACTGGTGTAACTTATTCAGTGTTATGCGCCAATTGACCCTGAGCAATTATGCCTCCTCTACAATTACATGCCTGCTGCGTTAGTCAAAAGCCGCCTGTGGCTTCTAATGAGAAAGGTTGCTAGCGATCCTTGCGGTGGCTCTTTGCAACTCACATGTGCGCATGCGCACACTACTTACCCCGACGCCACCCCCTCCTCCCTAAGCGTTTTCGAAAAAATAAGGCAGAAATGTGGTGGAACGTGGTGTCATTTCTCTGCAACCGACGTCATCTCAAGACAGCATGGTTAGAATGGGGTAGCTTGTGACGCCGCAGGCATCATTCTAGAGGAGGCTTTGCCCAGACTTTACAATAGGCGTGGCTTACACAGTGGCACGGTCACTGACCTCCATCCCTAGTATAGAGATCATTGGGAAGGGGTGATATTCTGGACACTAATTCCGCCATATTGTCGAAATTCGTAATGGCGGCATTTTAAGCCAACAAAGAGGTCGTAGCAGCTCGATTACTTAGCCAATTATTTCAATTAATGACGGAATCTGACAAACGAAGGAATTCGACAATGTCCAGAACAAGGAGGTTGAAAAAAATTGCTGGAATGGAAATTCTTGCCCACAAGTGAAGCAATACCAATTGTTAGACGGCGGCCGCGGCAGCCATCTTAATAGAGGCGAGATGAGCTGTTGGCGTTTGGCGATTGAGAAGGAACGTTTTCCTCGCACGCCCAACGAGTTTAACTTGGCAACATTTTCGGGTCAGATAGTGCTCGAAGTGCGTCCTTGTCTTACTAGTTTTCTTTAGTAAGCCCTGAATTTAAGGCGAATTTCATGTCTCTTCAGATTGTATCATCGAAAACAACTATTTTTTTATATTTAACGTAGCCTTCAACAAACAAATCAAAGCCACTTGATTTCTAAGTGGGCACCACCACAAAATAGCGTGTTCCTGAGAGCTTTGGAGGGCAAAAGCTGGCTTCACTTCTGCTGGTAAAGCATTGCGGGACCTTCCACTGCAGCAATTTTTTTTAACCTCCTTGGTCCAGAACTTGTATGAATGGTATAGAATAGCACCCCGGGATGAACGTTTATAGATACTTTTTCAGTTTTCGAACTCCTCCTTTCGAGGTGGGTGTGATTTGCTTCAAGGGAGTGTGAGGGTGCTGCAGTCTAACTTTGTGCCAACTTGTAACCAGCTGCTTCGCGCTGGCTCAGAACACATACCAATTGCCGCTGGCTTCACTGCTCCTGCAGTATCGTGCGTTCCGTGCCAGTGTTCGGTGCACTTTTTTTCTGTGTGTATGTCTCGTGGCATGGCATGCTTCCACGGTCTTCTGAAGACAATTTGACGCCTAGCTGTAACTACATCAGACACAGCCTTTACCGTGGCTTCGATGAGACGTTTCTAGTACAACTGAGCTCTAAATTTTGTTTCTACTACCTGGAAGAACAAAAAGTTACAGGGTGGCAAAGCGGCTCTTTAATCGACAAATGCTCGTCTAGCACGTGACCACGCTGCGCAAGCTATTATTTTCACCAAGGACCTAAAAAGACGCCGCACACGCATCTGGGCTCTACTCCTCGTGCCTAAACAAAGAAGTTGCGATCAATCCCAGTTACAAAGTGATCCTGCAGTGCTACAGAGATTTGCGAAGACATTACCCAGAACCACACAAGAACCTTTCAGCCATGGATTCTGCAACGTTACGCTGACTCCAAACTAACACATACATAAACATCCACAAATTGCATACGTACTACCCAACAGCATCCTGCACCTCGCCCTCTCCTTCATCTCTCTCTATCTCTCCTATTTTTAATCCTATCCTTTTATTCCCTTCTCCACCCCCGTACCTCGTGAGCTACTGTTGAGGTGTCCTCCCCCTGGGAGACAGTTACGGGGCTCGCTGTTCTCTTCTTTTCATTTAAAATCACTTCGCGCTACTGAGACATATGCCCGTGGTGTGGAAGCACACCGACGCTCTACCATGTTACGTGAAAATGTTCGGCACACACCGAAGAACACGAAGAGAACAACAGCAGGGAGATGTGGGAGGCAATGCTGCCCAGCCCTTGAGGACCAGCGGAGGCTAGTCAGGAGGGCTGAAAGGAAGGCGAGAGCCAGTTGTAGCGAAACGTCGGGGTTGTTCAAAGTTAGGCGCCTCGGACGACCAGGGAGACGAATAAGTGTGGGGGAAACTCCGCGGAGGCAATCGATGAGAAGTCAAGACGATGATTTCGGGGAGCACTCATTGGGGGTTTATTTGGCTAACACAACTTCAATTTACAAAATACACTTGGTCACAAAGACAAAACATAGAAAATGGTGGCATACCCCTCGGCCTGCATGGCATGGTCTCCGGTGGTGAGATCCGCTGTTTACCCCGACTCCGCTCTCTTTTCGAGTTCAAACATCCTCTTTTTAACCCTTGGTCGAACAAAGAGTCTTCACAAAAACCAATCACATGTTGGGACTCGCATCATCACAACCAATCACAGAAACACTTTCATAAAAAGCACTACATTTGTAAAAACCTCCTTACCAAATGAAACACGCAAAGGGATAGGTTCTCCGCACGGGACACTCTCTCCCATGCCAGGCCGTGCTGCCCAACATTACTCGTGCTGCCTCCATCGGCCGACTTCCGTCGGCGGCCGTTCTCACGCTCGAGCCCCGTCAGTTCTTTCATTAACTGTTGCTTCCTAGAAGCGTCCTTAAGAGCGATGGGTACACCATTGGGCTCCGTGCGCTTACCAGGTGTACATGCGACAGCGAGGCGCCCCGACATCCTAACAACAGCGGGGGAGAATATGGTCGTTTACCTGCCGCCACTATATGTCTCGGTCAGCCAAGTGGTCGCGTCCCCATGTCATTCTCAATGACACGCGTGCCTGCCAACAATGGCTTAAACTCAGACGGTGGCGCCGGACCTGCCTCTTGCTAGACGCTTTTCCGAGTAAGCTTTGCCCTTCTAATCCCGAACGGGGGCGACCTTGACTGCTCCGCTTGTGAGCCGTGAAAGAACAAGGTTTTCCGCGAAACATTGCTCTCGCGACACAGTGATGCCTTGGAATAGGGGCCCGACCACGCGGCACTGTCCTGTTTAGGGGCAACGAAGTCTTTTTCGTTAATAAAGTTTTGTTCTTCTTCTTGCGGTGTTGTGTAAACACTGCACATCGGCTGCACCGTGCCTAGCTGGAGCAGACAACCCTCGTTTGCTTGCGCAAAGTTGGCTTGCAGCGTCACGGTGTCGGGAACTGCAGCCGACCGCCTGCTCCCCGAAGGCGAAGCGCAGAGTTCCAAAACTGAAAAAAAAAGAGAGAAACGTTGCTCAGGGTAGTATGTGACGTCATTAGAGATGATGCACGAAGAGAGCTTCACAATTTTCGTTTTTGCGCATTGTTTCACGGTAATTTAAAATTATTTACGAACATATGAGCAAATTGAACAACCATGACTGTTACAAGATGGTCAATACTTTGAGTTCACATTTAACTGAAATAGTTATTGTCGATGCTTCTCACTGCTTCATTTCTAGGGAACGCTACTCAGGTGATATACGTACCAAGCAATGCGACTGCGATTCACTTAGTTCTCCCGAAAATGAGTTCAATGGTAGACATTAAATTCAGACAAGCTGCTAACGGTGCCTACGTTCGAATAAACGTCCCAGCAAAATAGCTGCTGGATGGGCCGGACGTAGCCGTCTTTGTCCCGGAAACGAGCGGCACGGATAGACGATGGCTACCGGCGAGCCAGATTTTCTTTAGTTTTTTTTTATTGTGCACCATATTTCCTTTCTTTTTCAAAGAAATGCCAGCCTGTTGAGCGCCGAACTGCAGGAGCTGCCCGGAAAAGTCTTCGGGGAAGACATTTCATGCGTGGGTAGCCCAAAATCCCATTCGTTTTTGCACACTTGACGAGAAACTGGCGATGAGAAAAGTCCGTTTGCTCCTAGTCGAAGGTGCCAAAACAGTTCGGCGTCTGTCACGCAGGTTTCCACGTTCCAAGCCGTAGATATTCAAGAAATGGCTCGTTAACCTGAAGAGGGACACGTGGAGACCGTCTCCGGGCTGCAGACTATGCAGCGACCACTTTGACAAGTCGTGTTTCAAGCGCGCGGGTTCGAGGACCCGTCTTCAGGACGACGCCGTCCCGACGCTCTTTTCTCTCCCGGGTGACTCTGATGGCGCACAGAAGGTGAGACTCTTGCTTGTGGTGAATTGAGAAAATGTTTCTAGCGTCGCAGCTCGTCTGCAGCTGCTAGGATTAAAAAAGTAAAATCTGTCTTGCGCTTTCGTTGCAGTGATCCTCAGGATAATGCCAAGATTTTAACATGGGCAAGGTTCTGTTTGGCTATAGCGTACTAGAATATGGGGCAGTGTGTTCAGAAAGGAGTCGTGGTTGATGCAGTTGGTATCGACAGCCGCGAGATGGTGTCACTATAGCATGAACTGTCACCTCATGCTTTGCCTTCTATGAGCTTCTGTGCTTTGATATTAGTAATAGCAGAGGTTTAACGTTCCAAAACCACCATATGATTATGAGAGACGCCGTAGAGGAGTGCTCCAGAAATTCGACCACCTGGGGTGTTTTAACGTGCACCTAAATCTAAGTACACGCACCTCAGTATTTGTGCCTCCGCCGAAAACGTAGCCGCCGCGGCCGGGATTCAATCCCGTGATTTGCGCTTGCATACGTCGCACTTATAGTCTTGTGTTTAATTGCTGACACTTCCGAGAGAAGCTTTCTAATGGGTTTGTTTGTACTGCATTCAAAACAAAACGAAATGTCAAAGCTGCAACACATGGTCCAAATGCAGGTAATATTATTATTTTATTTATTTATTTGATTTGCATACACATATACACAAAAACACAGAGGAAAGAGGGAAAGAGCAAGCTGGCAACTGCCACCTGGAGGGGCACAACGCCTGCTCACTCTTTCGGGAGGAAGGGAGAAACAGAGGAAACAAAGAATAGAGAGGAGAAAGAGGAAAGAAGATGAGGAAGGGAAAATGATGAAGACTTTGACGAATATGAGTAAAAAAAACAGAGACCGTCTATAAACGGATGGCCAGGTCCGTTTGGTTCATAAATGTAAGGAGAGCTCGGTGGGCCTGGTGGCGTCGGGAAGCACTACTACTCGGAAACGGAAAGGGGTGGTCGTCTAGAGTCGCACTATTGAGTCCCAGGAATTTATATTCCTTAATCAACAAAGACCGCTGCGTAGGAAATGTGGGACAGTGCACTACAGAATGCTCAAGTGTTTCGCAGGCGCCACAAGCTGCGCACAACGGGCTGTCCACATGCCCTTGACATTGTAATCGTTCATGCACCAGCACAGAGCCCACTCTTAGTTTGTAACACAACGCTCGGGAACTACGAGGCAAGCCACGGCCGCGAACACGGGGAGGGAACGATCCATTCGTCACACGCTGGTCTGGGTGCTGCTTTAGGAGGTGTCGGCGTATAAGCAGACGAAAACAGCAGGGGGCCAATCCAAAAAGAATTATTGGTTAAGAAGAAGGCGACCGAAGCTGAGACCGATATGTGGAAAATCGGCATGATTAAGAAGTCTGCGCTAGAGATCTATCAAACTTTTAAGCAGGAAATTGCCAAGGAAAGGGTCTATGATAATACTCGGGGTACTTCTCTACTGTTTGAGGCCAGGACGAGAGTATTGCAAACCAAGACATATCGGGCCAAATACGAAGGGGTAGACACGGTATGCAGTGCGTGTGGAGAGGAAGAAGAAACTGCCGAAAACTTGATAATGTTCTGTAAAGGGCTTCACCCTATTGTTCAGGATGATGGCGCAGAGTTTTTCAAAGCACTGGGGTTTAGGGACAGTGAGGGCAAAATAGACTTTAAGCGGGTAGAATTGACTAGAAGGAGGATATGTGATTGGTGTCTAAAATCAAGGCACGAGTGAAAATAAATCTTTCACTGCAAAGTACCAGTCCTCAACTTCACTATTTAAAGAAAAAAAAACAGATAAATCTAGTTTGTGGTTCACTAAGTATTACGACTAGGTGGCCTTAGCCGCCACCTGATCTAAAGGGTACAGCCATATCCATCCATCCATTCATCCATCCATCCATCCATCCATCCATCCATCCATCCATCCATCCATCCATCCATCCATCCATTCATCCATTCCATCCATCCATTCCATCCATCCATTCCATCCATCCATCCATCCATCCATCCATCCATCCATCCATCCATCCATCCATTCATCCATCCGTCCATCCTTCCATCCATCCATCCATCCATCCAATTACTGCGGGATGACTATGCTGTCCAGCGTGACAGCCGTCCCGCGGACTCTAATCCTGTTGGATGGGCGTGCTTGCGAATCGCTGTGCTCAGTCGTATCCCACTGCTGCCAACCAGATGTTGCGGCTCTCGGCACTGTTCACCAGTTGTCGCTCCGAATCCCAGCGCTGATCACCACTTGTTATGGACCGGGGTCTACCCGGTCTCTTGTGGTAGCGTGGTTTGTTCGGGTTGAGGAAACGAACGCTCACAAGATGGGGATACGAAAAACAAACAGGTTTATGTCACTATTACAATTATTTACAGCATGAGGTTAGGAGTTCACAAACCACGAACGTGGTGGTTGAACCGTTACATGGTTCAGAGCGACGTCCAGCACTCTGCGGCGTCGTTTTAAGCCCTATCGGGCTCCTCCTCCTTGAGTGGAACACCAATAACACACACACAACAGGCGAGGGGTACGAGCATGCACGGCCCACGTGAACATCTAATATTGAGTCGTGATCCCTGCACTGCAAGGTGTCACCAGCGGGGCTCTTCCTCGTCGTGTGTGTGCCGCTGGTCGAGGGGTCCCAAGCTCCTGGCAGCATACATCAAACGGTCCGCCGATCTGTTCGCTCCATTAGCAGGGCAATTTGTGGCGGCGGCCGCGGTTTCTTCCAAGGAAGATGCTGTCTTTGTTGTCCTCTCTGGAACGGCTTACGGTGTCGTGGTGACACGATGTCCCATCCTCCTGGCTAGCAGGGACAATACCGGGCGGGCAGAGGCAGCCGGCCAGTCGGCTACTTGTTTGAGGATTAAAAGAGCGCCGCTCCCCCGTCAGCTCTGGACGCTGGTTCCGAGAGAACTGGGGTTCCAGGCGTGGGAGCGCTGCCCGGCTACGCTTCTGAGCAACAGCATGGCGCCTACTGACGACGGTCATAACAGCTTCCCCCTGCGCCATGATCGAGGAGAGGTTCTCCGGCCACCTCCATCTGTACACGGACGGCTCGGTGAAGGGGGGCGGCTCGGCTGCGGCTGCCAGCGTCATTCTGGCGCTCCGAGACGAGAAGTGCCGTCTTCCGCTCCTGGCGACATCGACGACCGCTGAGCTCGTGATTTTGAACTTGGCGGCCGATAAGCTGGCCGAGCTCCTGTCGTCTTCGGACGTCATCTTCTGCGACTCTCGGGTGGCCCTCCTCACCCTCACGAAAGGTGAAAATGGCACTTCGATCGCGCAGCGTCTCACGCGCAAGTTTACTGTGATCGTCCAAAGTGGGTGTGATGTGTCCTTTCAGTGGGTGCCCTCACACGTCGGAGTGCGCGGCAACGAGGCAGCCGACGCGCTAGCAAAGGAACTTCGTTCGCAGCTACGATGTGGCGTGGCAGATCATCGCGCGCCACTTCCGCGCTCTTCACCCGGACCCCCGCACAGCAGCCGGCAAACCTGTCGCACGCCTGCCGTCAACGGGAATCGGTCAGCGTGCTCGAGCTTTCTTGCTGCGCCTTCGTACGGGATGCCGCCGTACAGCGCAACTGCTCTTCAAACAGCGTGGCAGTGGCAGCCCTTCGTGAGCGCAGTGTCCGGCAGACGAGACCGTCGAACATATCCTGTGCCAGTGCCCGGGATACGCGGACATTCGTCGCCGTCTCTGCAACACCTACGCGCAACTCGGACTGCCACACCTGAGTCCAGAACACATGTTGTTCCCCTCGGCGAACGTTGCGACACTCCGCCGGGCGTTCCATGCGCTGCTGGATTGTTTTGGCGACGCAGACCTTTTTACGCGCCTCTAAAGAGACCCGTTACACACGCACGTGTCGTTGTTTACTCCCGCCGCGCGCCACGCCTACTCGGTGTCCCACGTGACTTTGTTTACGTAGGGCACTCCGAGCTGCCTGACGGCCTTTTTCTTTTCTTTTTTTCTCCCTCCCCTACGAAGCGCTCTCCCGTCGGTGCAAGAACCATCTCCCCTTCCCTCGCTGTCGCGGAGCGCCCAATGTGTGTGTGTGTGTGTGTGTGTGTGTGTGTGTGTGTGTGTGTGTGTGTGTGTGTGTGTGTGTGTGTGTGTGTGTGTGTGTGTGTGTGTGTGTGTGTGTGTGTGTGTGTGTGTGTGTGTGTGTGTGTGTGTGTGTGTGTGTGTGTGTGTGTGTGTGTGTGTGTGTGTGTGTGTGTGTGTGTGTGTGTGTGTGTGTGTGTGTGTGTGTGTGTGTGTGTGTGTGTGTGTGTGTGTGTGTGTGTGTGTGTGTGTGTGTGTGTGTGTGTGTGTGTGTGTGTGTGTGTGTGTGTGTGTGTGTGTGTGTGTGTGTGTGTGTGTGTGTGTGTGTGTGTGTGTGTGTGTGTGTGTGTGTGTGTGTGTGTGTGTGTGTGTGTGTGTGTTTTATTACTCGGGCGCATTCTTCGCCTCTGGCTTCTCGGTGGTCTTTTGGCCGGTTGCGTGTGCCGCGCTTGTTTTCTTGCGCATGTGCGTAATGCGAGTGATCGAATGCTTTTCACTACCCTCAGCCGACGTTGCCACTGCCATGAAGATGTTGCCTGGCTGATGCTGCCTAATGCACGGGCGCGAGGATGTGAGGTGGTGACAGCTGCGGTAAAAATGGCGATGAAGGTGCGTGCACGGTACCTGGACGGGGTTGCCTGGCTGTTGTCCGAGGCACCAGTCATTTGTTGAGACAGCCGACTTAGATTACGGCCAAAAATGTTCCTGGTTCTCCAGGAACGCAAAGCATACCCGGCCGTCGCTCCTTCGGCAGCCTTACAGTACCTCTCATCGATGGTAGCTTTTGTTGCCTGGTCGATTCTAACTCTGGCTTCTGCGGACCACTCTTCTGGCAATCCCACTATTCTTGGTCACGGGATTCGAGTGCGTCGGCCAATCGCAGCTCACCGCGAGGTCACCGCTTATTGCACTAACAGCACGTCCCGTGGTGCGATCGCTAAATAACAGGTTGGTTTCTTTCCTAAATATTCTGACAAATACCCACACTCTGGGGGATTGAGCAAGATTGCGTGTCGCAACTTTAGAGGATAACTTCAGGAATACGTAATATTAAACAAGAAATATGGGACATCACCACTCTTTGACGTCTTCGTTCTCTTCTTCTTTTTGTTACGACGCTACGCTGCTTGTGTTTGCAAATCTTTTTCTTCACTCTACCTGCCGTGGTGGTCAACTGCAGGGATACGCTGCTCGACTGCTAACCCGAATTGGGGGGATCGAGTCCTGGCTGCAGATGCCGCATTTTCCAGGTATACGTGAAAGGGGCTGAGCACCGTGTTCTTAGAATTAGGTGGACGTTTAAGAACCCCAGGTGGTCGAAATTTCCAGCACTGTCGAGTTCGGCATCTCTCAAAATGATCGTGTTTTTACGACGCTAAAGCCCAGCAGGTATTATAGTTGCTTTTCACCACTGACCACACTGTCTTTAGTTGTCCGTTTGCAAATTTTGCGGTAATTCATTACTTGCCATGCCGTCCTTACGGTGGCATAAGGACCTTGCCTATATATTCGTGTATTTAAACAGTTTTTAAATGGCCAAAACTCAGGTTTTCTTTATTCTGCCTAATCATCACGATGGATTCACCAACGCTGTTATATGCTGCTTCATCAATGTATAAATCGAGATAACTTGTACAGTTGCGTGCAGAGATACAGTCCACTAACGTTATCGACGTAATGCTCTCAAAGTTGACTTTCCAGTGGTGTTTTGTCACGAAACCTTTCATTCTGGCAGTGGGGACGATAGCAGAAGTGGCTTACCTCAATGATGGTGTATTTTTACCTTGATCAGGTTGGTGAAAATTGTTTGTTGTTTTCCAAGTAGCACTCGCTTGCATGTTTGTCTGTAGGGATTGTTTAAGGTGGAGGGGGGCGGTGCCAGTGCCCTTTTCGCACCCCCTTGTAGAGGCTCATGCTCGCTGGCCTTCTCATAGCTGCCAATCCGTGTCCAGTGCATCTACTTTTTTTCAATGTTAACCCTTCAAGGTCAATTTTGAAAGCGACTTTTCAATACGGCTTCTCAAGAGAGTAATGTATGCTTGGCATGTAACAAATTACTTCGAGTTATCTTAATCGTGAAATGCACAGAGTGTAATAATTGTTACGACAGAGGTAAGTGCTGCCACTGGACTGAGGCGATGTTGAATCCAAAGAGATATTCGTTAAAACAATCTTAGAAGTGCCTATTTGCAGCACAGGAAGACTACACAGAGGCAGAGCTAAAAAAAAATCAATTCACGAGCTTAACGTGAAAACATCTCTGGCCAGCATTACCACAAAGCTTGAGTCTCGGGGTCCCTTCTTGAGAAGGTTGAGAACAATAATTCTTCCTTTGTCATGATGACATCTAACTACGACAGAATTGCCACGGCTATAATGCGGTGAAGCCTTAAGCAACGCGAGGATTAGAAAATTTTAGGCAAAAGGCAGTACCGCACGTTTTCGTCAGCTTCGTGCTGCTGTTGACAAGCTAAGAAGGGGAACCTTGAATTCAGGGAATACCTACCACAAAGAAAAAAGAAACTATTAAGTAGGGTTATCGAACTTGCCAAGCTGATAAAAATACCGAAACTGACCCTTAGTCGTATAGGAGCAGTGCATAGGTTTCCCTCGAAGAATGACAAAGGTGCGAGTATTGTATTGCGTCTCCTGGGTCTGTCAGAACGTGGTAACTAACTTTTGAAAAGAAAGACACCCACGCAGAAAAATTCTCTGTTCATGACGAGAACTGGTCGAAGGCAACCAGGAAACTTCTTTTTGCAACGAAGAAGTGGGCGGGACAAAAAAATAGTTATGAGCATACGCCTGCCGTAGAAATGGCCAACTTTTCCTCAGTGAAATAGATGGGTGATCTCCTCATTTTATATAACAGGTCGACGACCTTACGGCTTTGGTGTAGCTACACAATCCGTGGTAAGTGCTCGGGTATTTTTTTTTTCATTTTTTACTGACTTAGACTTTCTTCTTCTTTCATGGATGATTATAATGTTCTACTGATATGTTTTTCTCTATGTTGCCTCGAAAATTTCCGCACTTGAATATGCAGTCAAGGCAGTACAGATCTACGAGTTTTGTGTTTTCCTCAATCAAGTAAATACTTCATTTACCGCTATGATGCTGACAGAAACATAGTTTTTATACTATTATGTTTGTCATCCGAAGAGATACATCGGTGACAAGTGGGAAATAATTAACCATCGTCTCATATCAGTGACTTGCGTTTGCCGAATGCTACTCGAGCATGAAGTCCATATACAACTATTTTCGGAAAAACATCTTTCCAAACCTGCATGAACCCAGGCAACGCCTTTCTACCCCCACAAAGCTAATGGAAACGGTCACAAATTTTCAAGCGCTTTGAAATGCAAAAAGTCCTAGCTGTGCCGCAAATGCGAAGTCATGAACGCGATAGCAACAAATTAGAAAGTCAAGCACAGAATAGTAAGCAGATCGAAACTTGCTCACCGTTTCTCACGTAAAAATAGCGCTCGAAATGTACTCGCAGATACAGATGAACAGGGTCGGATGGCTTTATTGAGTCCGCCCTGCAAGAGGCTATCGACACCGCCGAGTCTTACCTCGACCACACCGGTCTCAGGTGCTCACCCGCGAAGTCGGAGCTGTTGATATATTTGCCCAAACGCCGGGATGCCAAGCCCAAAGGATGGAAACCTCCGGCGGAACACAATATCACCCTCCACACCCGAGATGGTCGTACTGTACCCAAGGTAGACACCATCAAGGTTCTCGGCATGATCATCGAGTCCCACGGAACCAACACCCAAACAGTACACAAGCTCAGGACTAAGACTGAGTATGCCATACGACTCGTACGTAGAGTAGCCAACAGGCACCATGGCCTCAAAGAAGACAACCTGCTGCGTCTCGTACACGCGTTTGTTTTGTGCCATTTACCTACGTTGCCGCTATACACAAATGGCTACGTGCTCAGCGCGATCAACTCAATGCGCTTATTCGCAAGGTGGTCAAACGAGCCCTTCCGCAGCTCATCCTTGGCAGATCAGCTCTGGGCTGTCCACCAAGCCCGCGAGGCGGCTGAGGAGCTTGGCATCTCAGTCCCCACGTGGGGGCTGCCCGCAACACAGTGATCTGTGTTTTGGAGGACCAAATAAAAGTTTATCCAATCCAATCCAAACGAGCCCTTGGCCTACCTATCACCACTCTAACGTACAAACTCCTCGAGTTTGGCCGACATAACACGCTAGAAGAGATCGCCTAAGCTCAGGAACGCGTGCAATTGACCCGACTCAATACCACCAAGGCGGGCCGCCATATTCTGCGCGAGCTCGGCTTCTTCTCCTCGAGGGCCATGGACCCCCCAGAGTTGACTCTAATTCCCCGTGAAATCCGCGACCTTATCACGATCGCTTCCACGCCACTAAATGAACACCCCGAATACAACAGAGGCAGGCGCCTTGCGCGGGCGACCGCCATTCTCAAGCGCATAGACATGGAAGCGGACAACGTCTCGTTCGTGAACGCCGCTGCCTATCCCAACAACCGAGCCTTCGCCACGGTCGCAGTATCATCCGCGCAGCAGACTCAGCCACAATCCTCACCCGAAACCCCGAAGTAGCGGAGCAAGTAGCTATAGCTATAGCTATGCTCGACAGCAAACGGGAATTCATCTACAGCGACTCCAGGCCGGCCATCAAAGCCTTCGAACGCGTAGTCATCTCCGACCAGGCGTTACGTATCCTGTGCAATGCGGACCCGAGTGCCCTGAAGCACCACACTGTCACCTGGTTCCCCGCCCATCTCGGCCAGGTGCCGGGTGCCCTATCCAACCTCAACGAGATCGCCCATGATGCAGCGCGCGCACTTACCGACCGCACTGCCACAGGGCAACCTCACCTTGCTGGGTTAGATACCAATCGGGATGCACCAATTACGTACAATGAAATTACAAAGCACTTTTACCTGGAACGCCGCATTTTTCCACCCCCACATCAGAAACTTAACCGACCGCAGGCATTAACCCTACGCCTATTACAGACACACACGTACACAAACCTTGCCACGCTTCACGTTTATTATCCCGATGCATACCCCAGCGACACATGCTCATCATGTGGACACACAGCGACACTCACACACATGCTCTGAGAGTGTAGAACAACTCCTCCCGACTCTACCTCAAGCAAGTGGGAGAGGTCCCTCAGGAGCTCACTTCTCGCCGACCAGCAATGGGCCGTCCAGCAGGCCCACGAAGCGGCCGCCAGGTACTCCCTGTCGGTCCCTACGTGGGAGATGCCCGCTACGCGCTAAGCGCGTCCTGCAGGACTTAAATAAAGTTTTTTTCATTCCATTCCATACAGATGAACGCGAATACGCCTTCAGTTGTTACTTCGCTTTGTCTGAAAAGCGCGCCCTTTTCGCAAATGGAAGCTGTGCAACGATTGCAGTGACCTTTGTGCGCACCGTATCCACAACAGCAATGTTCTCGTGCAAGCCTAACACCATCCAGGACGTATCATCCTCGCGACCGGGAGATAAGGGCGCACGAGAGATCCTCCACTCCCCGCTTCTCCGTTGGCCAAAGTACGCGTGAGATATGAGAGCCGCCGCGTGTTAATTGCGCCATCTTGCTTATATGGCTTAGAACACGATGGTCTCCCCCCCCCCCCCGCCAGTGTACGCGCCAACAGTGGTAAGTGGTAGATATAAATAGCATGCCGTTTGAACGATGAAGGAGGTACCCCTAGGTGGGTCAGTGGTTAACGCCTCGATTTCATGGTGTGGATGTCCCACGTTTGGTGCCACGGAGCCTTTTTCTCTGGACTTTTTTTCTTTCCGGCGTTTTCATATATATAGATACCTATACATATACTGTGCATGGCGTCGACGCCAACGTCGGTGGCGAAATCTAGCCGACAGTGTCCATATAATTGCTATCGCTATAAAACAACTCGATGTGATTTGTTTAAACTTTTCCAAAGCCTTCACCCAATTAGTTCACTCCCTTTAGATAGGAACATTCACACAAGTGAGAATATATCACAATTTAGCAGAATAGATCTAAGCATATTTGTCCGTGTGAACGCAGTAATCATCATCATCACCACCCTGACTGCGCTCTCTGCAGGACAAAGTTTTCTCCCATGTTCCCTTAGTCAACTCGAATGTGGTGTGAATTTAAATGGCTTAAAATGGCGTACATCCATGACACCAGTTCAGGTATTTGCGAAGGCATTACTATGCCGTTCTATGCAGACGACTGTCTAATCTACTGCGAGATCAACGACCTAAGGGATAAAAAAAAAGACATCAGGTCTGCACGGAAGTCGCAGTACAGTCATATCAAAAGCTAGAAGAGCGGCCTTTCAGGGCATTTATCAAAACACTCATGGGCTAAGTATTACAAGCACACTTGCTTGATGCCCACTGGGGCATTAATAATAAACTTTTCGGTATTAGACCGGCATTCACTATGCTATTCTTCGTCATTATTCTGAGAAGCTTGTTATCCGCTAAACACTTGCAAATATTTCCGGACCAATTGTTCATGCAGTGGCTAAAGACGATGAGGCATAAAGGCTGAAGTGGATATGTGTCAAAGTTATTAAGGGAACAAGAATCTTTTGTAATGGGTTGGAGAATTACACGGCTATTCGTTACGCTATTCGCATTGTGCGATGACAGGCTGTTCTTTTGCTATTTTACAACGCTTTATAAGTTGTATTAACACGATTGCTTTCCCGACATTAAGAATGCCTAAAGCAAGTTTGCCAGCTAACCACAAGCACCGACGTTGCTCAGTGGTAGAATACAGGGCTGCATCGAGCAGAACCGGGGTTTGAGCCCCATCGTGTCTTTGATGCTAGGTTTTTTTTTTTTTTCTAATTTCGCGCAATGTATAGTTACGGACACCAGCGGTGGTGGTGAACAACTGCGTGTGACCCGAGTTGTAGTTTCATAACAGCTTTCGCTGTAAAAAAGCGCTTAGGAAGATCTGTCTGAGGCAGGGGGCGAGGCAGTGGTTTCGAATTGCGAAGAAAGGTGCACACCGCAAATCTCTCTTTTAAAGGCGGACGCCGACGCAGTAGTACCATCTGGCTGCGATTGAAGCGTGGTGGCAGATGTCTTCAGGGTATAGAAGAAAATAATACATGAAGAGGATTGTAAATACTTCGTTAACTCTGAAATTCTTTTTAAAATATATACGCATAATAATAAGGAATAACTATTGCTACGAACCTAAGCTGGAAAAATCATATCGCTCAGTAGAACGCAATTCTTTTTGTTGATATCAAGTGTGCTGTATTAACGAATATTTTTGTTGTTGTTTTTTTTTCAAGTTGTACGCCCCTGCTCACACGCCTTTTGGCAAAGCGGGGTATCTCTGAATTAAGTGAATAAATCACTATTGCTGCCAAAAATAAACATTTGTTTCTGCGTAAAAGGTTCAAGCAGACATCCCTACCTGGCATGCTAGCCGCGTTTCTAACCTATGTTAGGCCAACGCTGCAATATGAAAACATTATATGAGATGCGTTTCAAGTACCTCTCATAAATGAACTCAAAAAGGTCCAAATGGGTTGTGAGGTTTATCCTTCCTAAACATTCATCGACTCACTCCGTAGCAGTGATGCTCGAAGTGCATTAACTACCACTGTTACTACGACGGCGCCCATAATTACAAGCCTAAAATTGCAATGTTTACTTTACAAGCACCAATTTATTATTGATATTTCCCCGTACGAAACGCCTCAGCTAAAACGAACTCTCAAAGACAGTTTCATGTTCATTGCGCCTCAACTAGATATTCACGCATGTGCATTCTCATTCCTACCTCGAGCAACAAAACAAGCCCTGTCATCACAGTTGTGGAGTGCACCTCTGCAGAAACCTTCGAGCTTCGCATAGTAGCGACATTACACAACTAGACTGTTATTGCTTTTGCTTGCTCACTCTTGGGCATATTAGAAAAATGTTTTTTTTATTTTGGCCACGTAGCATGAAAACCCACATCAGGAACAGCTCATGTTGTTGAAGTACCAATTAGTTGTTTCATTGAACTGACGGCCTGACTTGGTTTTATAGCATTCGCTTCATATTTTGATACTACTGTTAAGTTGTGAGTATACCTTTGTTTTTGTTGGGCATTGTATAGATGTAGTTTTTGGTTAACTCCCACTTTGATGTTATTGTTGTTTTCGCCTTACAACACAATCTTAGTCCAACAGTTTTCGGAATAAAAAATGATTACTTTCCGTCCACTTCAAAAACAAGGTCACTCGAAGCCCTTCATTTCAGACCAAGCATACATCATTCTCTTTGGAAGGTATATGAAAAAAGTCACTTTCAGAACTAACACTAGCTAGTAAACTTTAAAAAATGCATTGGTAGCGGAGTGCCAGCAATAAGATCAACGAGCATGAAGGCTTTAAATGGTCTGCAAAAGGGGCAGTTGCATCAAATAATGTCTCACCAATACTTGACTGCCCCCTCAGCAAGAAAAAAAAACTCTTTTTACATCCAGGCTAGAAGTACTCTAAAACACCAAAACCATTTTACCAACCCGAAAAAAATTATAAATATACAAAGATGCAACCATCAGCACATGCATAATTAATTATTCGTTTAATTTAAATACCACTATAACATTCGCTTTCAGAAGGTCCCATCGATAACATACAGGGGCGATGTCTTTCAGTGGAGCTGTACAAGTTATCTTGATCTGTCTGGCGGTGCAGCAGGCTCTTGGCAGCGTCGGTTCATTCGTATTCTGACGATTACGCAGAACCAAAGGCTTGAACCCGTGAAAACACTGAACATACACAAAAATTCAAGCAAGATGGTTCTACCAACATCACCACTGCCAGATCTGTTGCGCTTTGCAACGGAACTTAGACTCCCGAGATTCTGACAAACTTTAAGTCAGTGTTAAGTGAAAAAGATTTATTAAAATAATTGCTAGAGTTTAGTGGCCCAAAACTACGACACGATTATTAGAAAATACGATGGAGGAGCTCCCGAAATCGGGAGCCATTGAAGTTCTTTAATTTGCAGCTAAATCTAAAAAGAAGGGGTTCAAGCATTTTCGCCTCCATCTAATATGTGGCCGCCATTGCTGTGATTTGAGCCCGCGCTTTTCGGGCCTGCAATAACGCACTATAGCCACTCAAACACAATGGCGAGTGGAGTGAAAAAAAAAAAGACGTTCAAACACAAGCAGCTTGTTGAGTGGTTAGTAAAATGAAAAGGAGAACGACGACGACGAAGAGTGGCGTCGTCTGATATTTCTTGATTTATAATACGTATTAGTAAGATTTATTGAAGGTTACAGAACGCAGTCTTGCCCAATACGCCAGAGAGGGTATGTGTCATAATTTTAAAGAAATTAACCAACGGGCTATTTCGCGATTCAGCCACTTGGTGTCCTGTTAGTCCACTGAACGGTGCGTGCCCTCGTGGTGCGCTGTCATTGGTCCACGCGCTCGTATCCCGTGAGCAAGAACACTGGGATTGCCACATCAGTGTTCCGCAGGTGTGAGGTAGCAACGACCCAACCCCAGCTAGCATCAATGAGAGCCACTAGAATACACCGCAAGCCGCGACAACGGGGTATGCCTTGCGTGCCGAGAGCACCAGGAACATGTGGCCGTAATCGAAGGCGGCTGTGTCTCGGAATGCCGGGTCCCTGGGACAACAGCCAGGCAACCCCGCGTGGGAACCATGCACGCGTCTTCGCCGGCAACTTCACCGCAGATGTCGCAGCCTGCCACCCTCGTTCCTGTCCACTGGGCAGCACTGGCCAAGCAGCATCTTGGTGGCCGTGGCAACGTCGACTGATGGTGAGAGCGCTGACTATACGCTTTTTTTAATTTTTTACTCAATCGTAGCCCTCGCATCTAATAAAAAAAGTGTGTAGTCGCATCTGCGTAAGCTTCGCTGAATATTTGAATAAGCAATTTTATTCTTTTCTCACAGCAAATTCACCCATCCCTCTGTGACGTTACGGCTTCATGTGTTCCACGTAATGAGAACCAAGGATATGTTTATGAAATGATCAAACGCGAATGAATGAAACCAAAAACATACAGTTTGCTGTAACCTGAGGCAAGTTAGGGTATTTTAAAAAAAAGAGCAGTGTAAGTCGCCCGTAATGTGTCTAACGAAACGATTCCACGCTTGCGATGATGTCTCGGCGTGGTCCCAAGCAACCGGATTAACAGTTGCACTGCTCCGCTACTAGCCCGCATGCCTGCACACTGCGCATGCGCTCCTTCGTTCTGCATAAAGTCGGCGCAGGCTGGTGGCGCCAGACGGACTAGTGGAGACGGAAGAAGGTGAGCACTGCCGATGAGGAAGCCGCTTAGCGGGAATCGTGTTGCGCTGCTAAGCGAGACTGCTGGACTCGATGAGTTTGAGTGTAGTCCATGTCGTCGTACGGCTGAAACGGCAAGATGCAACTGCGCTAAACCTGACTACAACTTCACCTCGCTTGGCATTATTTCGAAAATCTTGTTGTCACTTAGCTGGCACAACTATTTCGTAAAACTTAGCGTCACTTGGTCACCAGCTAAAAACCGGTCAGCTCCGCGATGGTTAGAGCTTTGCGCCACAAGTGCCAGCTACGCCCGGCTGTTTTGGCGCTAGTTAGTAATTTATTAAAATTTTTATTTCTTCATTTTAAATATCCACTTAGAGACATGTGTGGTTCATTAAGTTGTAGAAGGCATTCCAAAACGGTTAATTTGGCAACATGCTATATATTGAATGGAGATTTGGTTCCTTAAACGATTTGAATGGCTTCAATGAAAATCTACAAAATATGGCATGAAACCACTTAACTGCACTACCGAATTCCAGTGCTCTGAACCATGGCTTGAGCAAAACGATTACGCGGGTGTACACCTACCTATGACTAATCTTATGAAAATGAATTTTTAGTCTATTGTGCGGCTAATGCACACATAGTGAGTCATCAAATTGACATTAGACCTGCAAAGCACACCTAATGTCTTTTAGCATCAGGTGTGCAATGGAGACTCAGATGACAACATGCACCGGGATTTCTGCTTATAAAAGTACGCAGATTTTCCAGTGCATGTCCTAATGTCAAAACACATCACAATGAGAAAAATTCGAGTTAATCTTTTATAGCTAACAAAAACTCAATTTCTTACTACTAAATGTAATAATCGTGAGAATTCTAGATCCCAAGACCACTATATGATTTTGAAGAACGCCGTAGCGTAGTGCTTCATAAATTTCGACGATCCGTGATTTATTAACGTGCACCTAAGTCTAATTCAATTACCTGCTTATCTCGACATTCACGTACATGTTGTCTTTCGGAAATCTAAAACTCTAAACAGTTTGTATTCACATAGATTGTTCGACCATGTTTGAGTGAATATAACATTGACATGATGATAATGTCTTCGTACACATGCTTAAGTGCAAGTCAGCTAGACCATAAGAGAAATATTATTATTAATATTAATAATAATAATAATAATAATCCAGTACCCTTTTGCATTCACGTAAGACAACTCGAAGGTGATAGGCATCTCTTTTTTTTTTCCCCAATCAGTCAATGTGTTCATCCCGCCGCCCTTCGGAAACTTTCTGCAACTAATGTGGTTATGCATTGCCTCCACGGTTAAAGACACTGTTTTGCGCAGCCAATCAGCCAGGCAGCCTGTAAAGCTATGATTCTATTGGGTGCGATGTAACGACTTTATCATGTCACGCTATGATGACACGTCATCTCGTGGTGATTATTTTTTGCATGCATCTGTCGTTCCCTACAGTGCAGGATTGATTGATTGATTTGTGGGGTTTAACGTCCCAAAACCACCATATGATTATGAGAGACGCCGTAGTGCAGGGCTCCGGAAATTTCGACCACCTGGGGTTCTTTAACGTGCACCCAAATCTGAGCACACGGGCCTACGACATTTCCGCCTCCATCGGAAATGCAGCCGCCGCAGCCGGGATTTGAACCCGCGACACAGTGCAGGATGCGAGACGCTGCCAACGGTCACATTTTGCATTTAATGAGGAATCTAAGGCTTGCGATTTCATTATTAATCAATGATTTATTATTTACTTACTTTTGTAGCGTGCCCAGAAACAATTATAAGGTTGTACAGGTGCATCTAAAAACAACAACTATTATTATTATTATTATTATTATTATTATTATTATTATTATTATTATTATTATTATTATTATTATTATTATTATTATTATTATTATTATTATTATTATTATTATTATTATTATTATTATTATTATTATTGAGATTTTTGAGCCAGAAGCGCGATGTGGAGGAATAATTTACTAGGTCATCAGGATTGCTTTCCACCACCTTGCGCGCATAAATTTTGAGTATGTATTTAAAACTAACAAGCATAGCGTCGATCGCTTACACTGAAGCGGTACCCTATACAGTTACATAGACGTGCCAATTGGCCAATTGCATGGAGGGGGATGGTTACATTAGCTGATCAGTGGACCCCGAGGCACAGGCGATAAACTCATCGTATCGTTTAGTGAGCATTTGAAATCGTATTTATTTGTCAGTCACACTTTTTCAACTAAAATACGGCTGGAAGCAGCAGCTGCCACATGTGTGCCTTTCTCTCCCCTCCCTGCCACCGGTAGGAGGTGGAGAGCGAAGGCGTGATGGAGAGGGAGAGAGAAGTTTTAATGCACATTCATGCCTCTCACCCCGCCACTGTTTTGCTGTCACAACGCTACCTGTCACGTAGAGACAGCGGCGTAAGTTAAAAAAAAAAAAAAAACAAGGGTGTGGAAGGAAAGAATCCCTCGTTTTTCTCGATAAGGGGGGGGGGGGGGGGACAGTTCAGGCAACTAGTCATTTTGCCCCATGTATGCCACGCCGAAAAAAAAAAAATTCGCCCGAAAGGCGCGGGGAGGGGAGAGGGCAGGAAAGGGTAACGAACTCGGTGTGTCAGCCCTGATTACGTCACTGCGTAGATACGTAAAGGAACGGGCACCCGGTCAGACACCTTTCTTCTCTGTAGGGCAGGAATGCATGGCATTCATTCTTTTCTGCACACGAACAAAGCCACTGCTGCAAAAGCATTGCCCTTGAGATCTGTACTTATTGGCAATGGGATGCAGAGACTCAGAGATGACCATCGCTTTTGACATGAGTTGTGAAACTTTTTTGTTATGCAAACCAAAATACATTCAACTGCATAACTACATATATTGGAAACTAACGATAAAGAAAGCTTCATTTGGCTCTAAAAGTTATCAATACATTTTATTGTTTTTGTGAAGTATTTGTATAACAATTTGTTGGTTCTGCCCATGACCTACTACACTCCTGACCTGCCCAGAGAGCACCTCTTCCAGCGCCCACGTTCTAGTTCATACCTTCTGCCGCTAGGGCCGTAACTTAGGAGCACTGTGGCGCTAGTCAGCACCTGTTCGCTGACGTCAGCTTGAGTGTTCGTGGTCATATTTCGGCCAACAGAGCACTCATATTGCGTAATTATTATGCACTAATGAAAAATAATTTTGAAACAAATATTTCAAAAGTCATTCACAAATTCTTTGCAATTAAATGGACGCAACATCACATATGCTGTCCTACACTATGTAAGTCTACGGATTCTCGCATTTGTCCACCAGTGTGCAATAAATTTTTCGTCACACTGAACAGCTTACTTGACCAGTCATCTAAGTGAAAAAATAGTCACATATATGCCGGCTGTTCATCACGGAATGCAGCCGTTCTTACTCTAGCGCCGTCCAAACAGCCGTAAAGTAGCAGACGAACAGGTTATAGGTAGCGCCACCTACGGCGAGCGATTGAACGAGAGCGGGGACACGCGCTCCCATAGGAACCCCGCTATCTGAACAGGTCAGGAGTGTAGTAGGTCATGGTTCTGCCACCTGCACATTTATTTTAGTTAAGCCTGTAAATCAGCAGTTGCAACAGGCCCCGTTGTACTGCGGGCTCACTACCAGCTTCTCGCAAAGACATGTGCAGCAAGTCCGCGGTTACATAATTGCCGTGTTGATAAATATTGCGTGCCTTGTATACTTATCGTCTTCGGTATTCGTCTACGGGATAGTTTCTGCGAGTCGGCAAGTTTTGCTTCTTTGATCGAGTGGCGGAGGATGCCTCGCCGTACGTTGCCGCTTCAAACAGCCACTTCGAACGCGCGCTTTTGTGTTCCCTCTGAAAAGTGATTTCTTCCTCCATTTATCGATTACTCGTGTTGTTCACGTCATTCAATTTCGAGTGCACTTCCGAAGACTATCCACGACCCCGTGGTGTGACAAGCAGTGACTGATGTTATGCGAGAGCGTGAGCTTTTGGACGGGCGACTGAAGAGTGTACAGCCAATGCCAAAACTTTGGTAAGTTGAAGAAAGGCGCGGAACTACGTAACTGCGTTACTTCATTGCGCGACAAATGCTATGCAGGAAGCAATTGCCCGGGCGGTTTGTTGGTACAGCGAGGATGACGAACCAGAGACCCGATAGGCATGCAGGTATGTTTTGAGGTGGCTTATTTTATATCACCGTAATAAACAGTCTCTGTGTGCGTTGATTGCATGTTTTAAAGATTCGCGTTGCGCTACGCGATCTATCCTTCGGTCGTGCAAGCCTCTTGTCGTGCTGTTATTCCTTGGCTGTTTACTGCACGAGATTATCCTTTGATCCCTTGTCGCCCTGTAAAAGTGTCTGCTTTTAAACATACGGGTGTCGCGAGAGCAGTTCACGTTCGCCCACCTCGATAGTTTGTGCGGTTTTACTCGCAAAACAATCACACGACTGGGCACGTAGATGGAGAAACGCACAGCCCTGTCAAGCACTCACGAAGGATGTTTTCGTGGCAGCGCTCCGAATCCTTGTGCTAGAAATCCATGCAATTTCACTGTGGTTAGAATTTCTCATAAATATTTCAAAAGAGCTAACTTGAAGTATACGTATTTCAGTAATCTACACTATGTGATGAAACTAAGAGTACACTCCTACTGCTGCATTGAAGATATGTATATATCGAGTGTTAGTAGAATATAATAATTTAATTTATTTAATTAAGCTAACGCATGACACCCTTTGTTGCAATATGTGTGTGAACTTTTGTTAGCTATATAAATGTTTTTTCCTTGAAGCATACCAGGTGCTCCATCACAAATAACTTACACTGTGCTCATGTAGTACAATTGTTGCTTGATTGTGTGGTGCTTCAAGTTGTATTTTCGTGCTTTCTTTTTTACATCAGTGTTGTACTGATATCGCCTTCTTGCTTTTGTGATGAGGATATATAACCTATGTGTAGCATTCAGGAATTTAGTATTTATTTTGTTTTGTGAGGCAGCAAATTAGAAGCAAAAAAATCTTATTCATATTTTCCAGATGTTGACAGAAAGTTTCAGAATATTATTATTTTTGCGAAGGGCTTGAGTAATAAAAGAAATCCTACAGATAGCTTGTGTGAACAAAAGTCAAACTACATATGAATTCGCTTCAGAGTACCAACAGTTTGTCTCCGGAATAGCTTACACTTATGATGCAATATAATATGTATGGCTTGCTCTTACACATGCCATGTTCGCATAGACCATGCACTCTTTGCAAATATTGTTTTCATCATTTAGATCGCACGTACACATAGGCATGCTCTGCGAAGTGTTATTACGTAGTTTTGTGAATGCGGAACATTCAGTGGCACTCTGCCAATTGTCTGCAAGAAGGGGCTAGTCCAATATTACCTGTTTTGATTGTGCCCTGATCCCTTTATTCAAGGATTTACCTTTTAATGCATCAGTATACATTTTGCTGAGACATGTTTGGTACTTGCTATCTGTGTGTGATATAACGTTTGTTGTGTTTGAAAGTAATCTTTTGTGGTATCTTTTATGTAAGTATCAGCAATGACAGCTGTTCATGGTCCCCACACAGAAAACAGGTTGCAGTGCACGATTAAAGTGGTCTTCCTGCAAGCCCTAACGAGCTTTATTAAGTGGTAGGCATTTCTTTTTGTTACCACAGAGTGATAGTTTGGACACATAGCACCTATTGAGATATAGCATACACTGTCTTCTAGCTCAGGTGTAGGAAGCCTAAGTCCTTCACTTAAGTGCAGTATTCCTTGAACATGGAATGTTGCCGGAGCCAACGTTGTGCGTTGTGACATTCGGAGGCGTCTTGATAATGGGAACAGCTGTTCCTTCTCACTGTTGTCTTGACCAAGGCAAGAGTTCTTGTTAAGGGGTTGCACTAGGGAAAAATTCAGCATTGTTTGTTAAACATTAGGTATTATTTAGCTCAGTATAAAACAAGGATGAGACTGGGGCACTTTAAACAAAATGGTTTATTGCAACGGAAACAAAAAAATTTGCAGCGTGATGCTCATGCTGTATTTTTTAGTGCTTCGGTTGCAATAAACCATTTTATGTAAAGTTAGGGCACGTGTTGTGTCCTCTCTCATGGTCTTTGTGTTACATTTTGCTAAATATCGCATAAGTTGGAAAGTTGGCTGCAGCGACATTTCTGCTTATAGGATTTGCTGGTCTTTTCAAGTTTTGTCCATCAACATCTATTTTGTTTGGACTGCCATGAAATTGTGTGCAGTGAAATCTTACTTATAATCATGTTTCGCTTATTGTCATGATGATTGCTTTTACCTAAATTTTTTTTAGTGGAAATCAAAGATTTTTTTTAACAAAGTTCTTTTTTTTTACAAGTAGAAGTGTCATTCATTTTTTCTACGTTTTAAAGGGACAGCAAACAACATTGTAGTCTAAAAATTTAATTAATTTAAATAAGCACACTTTTGCAATGTGCACATTCTGCCACAAGAATTTGGTGAATTCGTGTTTAAGGAAGTTACAGGGGTTGTTGTTTCAGCTCGTTTTGAAATTTTCACGTGTATGAGCAGATTTGTAGTGCAATCTTGTTTGAAGTAACATCGTGCAACATGCAAATACCTATTCCTTTCTAACAAAGCCCTCTCAGATAATCGTTATGCTTTATAGTTTCATCTGAATTAGGGGCAGCTTTTCTTGGATGGCAGCAAATACTCATGTTTCATCACATTGTTTGGAACATGTTCCCACCACAATCTATGAAAATACTATGAATGTGTGTATGTCACACAGCTCACAAGACATGAAGGCATATCATACAGAGAAGTGTTATCTGTGTGATAGTTCCTTGAATAGCCTTGTTGGACTGCAAAGTTAAATTGTTGAATGAATTCATGCTCTTATGAAAGTACAGTACTCACAGATTGAAACAGGACACTCGGAGCCGGAGTGTGTGGCCGACAGTACATGTGCTGCCGCTCGTGGGTGCGCGTAGAACCTATATGTTGCGTTGTGATATAGGGCGATAGGGGGACGACCTATGGAGCAGGACTACTCCTTCTGATTGCCAAATTGTTGGCCTGTAGTTCACCACGTGTACACTGCCAGGGCTGCGCTGCAAGGCTCACACATGCTCGCATGTCGACCGAACTGGCTCGCCGCTGTAGACCACTTTTTTTGCCACGCCAGCAGACGACCCTCTTGTTCTGCTTGCTTAGGCAATGTAGTACGCATGCTGTGCAAGTAAGACGCAGGATTCAGTTAGTAGATTGTGCCTTGTGTGCGTTTGTAGACATGATACACATCTGAACAAAAGCATGAAAAGTTTTCTTTGTGGTTTCTGTCTCTACAAGAAAGAAAAGGTGTCATAGAAATATCATGTAATAGTGTCGTTAGGGCAAACTGTGGCCGATTGTTGAATAAAAATGCGAGAAACTCGCTCGTTTTTCCATGGCCGACAGCTCTACAATAGCTTGCCACGCAGAATAGCCGCACTAATCACTGCTCGGGGCAAGACAACAAAGTACTAAGTCATTGTTTTGATGCTGCACGGAAATAGGCCCGTGGTTGGTGCTTTTCTATTTCGTCATGACAAAAAGCTTGAAAAACTTTTTATGCTTTTGTGCAGCTATTTATTATGTCAACGAGCGCATTTCAGGTGCGAGATCTTGGCCGTATCCAATTTCTTACTTGCGCAGCCTACGTGCCCCATCGTAGAAGGGCGCCGATCGAGAGTGTCATGTGCTTGCGTTACAATATAACTGGTTCGCCCCGTCCCCTAAATTCGGGCTGTATGCATGCAAAAGTGCGTGATCCTTGCAGCACCACGCTGGCTGTGTGCACTTTGTGAACTAAATGCCAACTCTGTAGCGACCGGAAGGAGTAAGCCTGCTCCGTAGCTGGTTTCGCCCTCTTTCTATACCACGCTGCAACACTTTGGTTCCGCGAGCACCAATGAGCGGTGGCACATGCACCAGAAGCCACGAGCTACGAATGTCCTGTTTCAATCCGTGAGTACTGTACATATATGTTGACCATACTGGGCAGGTTGGTACTTACTTGGGAGGATACAGGAGTGCAAGCAAATACATGGACTGCTACATCCATTATTCTTTCTCTGTCGGGGTCTTAGCCCATGATGCTGTTCACTACTGAGGGTACATTTTATTTCCTAGCTGAGCTCATACATACACTCTAAATTGTGTTATCTCTGTGACGTGTGGGCTCAGGGGATATTTTTGGCATCTGCATGATCTAAAATAGTCATGAGTTCAACACTGTGATGTGCTGTTTCCTTAAATACTTGATTAACGCAAACATTTGATCAGGTTGGTAATTGATCGCCTAGAAACTTTTCTAAGGTACGGCAAAATACGAACACAGAAAAGGGAGACGACACAAAGTAGCGCTAGTTGACGCTGCCGCCCTTTTGATACTGCATGTTTTTTCTGCTGTTGGAATTTTTCTTTAGAAAAATTTCAACAGGAAAAACATGCACAATCCTTGTCCTATCAAGACGTTCAGCAAGTGTCAACACACCCTAGTGTGGATTCTTGTGCTTATTATTGACCAGCGATCAATTTCATGATTTGCAATACTTGCTAGTGAACATGGGCAACTGTTCACTCTAAAGCAAGGAGCTAGGTAAAAATATTTCTTTTTTTATAAAACTTTTGTCACCTCTTCAAGGTACCTAAATGTATTTTTAGCTATTGAATAGTATGCAAAAGTAATAAAGGGTACCAAAATGTTTTGCTTGCTTCCTCCAATTTGTTGCTTGTAGAGAGATGTGTAGAAACGACCTGTAACATGTTACAACATGCATATCTGTGTAATATATTGTAGGTTACAAAAAGCACAATTTTTTATTGTTTTCACTAGAGTTGTGTAGCTGTATCACCTTGACGTAGCTCTACATTTCATGTGCCTGTTTGATGCTCAATTTCACCTTGCACATAGGCGTGCGCATAGGAGTGGGGGCAGCCCCCTCGCCCCCAACTTGTACCTAAGACGGGGGGGCTACAAAATTGGAAGCTTACTTAACTAAGTAGGGGAGGGGGGGTGCCGTTGTGAACCTTCCTGCCATCCGAGTGTAGGGAAACCATGCGCATGCCTATGACTTTGCACCTCTGAGCATGAGCTCTCAATAGCTATTTGTTAAAGAAGAGGGATTTTAATGTGGAAGTTTTGTGTTAAACAAAGATGTGGAGTAGACCCACTGTTACATGCCGTAGTCATACATTGGGGGCCATTGGAATTGTGAAAGGAGGTTATTCTGCAATATTGCCTGAGAGAAGCTGACTGAGCTGATTCCTTCGTGATAGCTGGCTTCTCTCCAATTACTGATGAATCGGCAGCCCTCCGAACTGATGTATAGTGGTTAGTTTTTTTTGTTTTTTTTTTTTCAACGCAGCATGAAGTCAAGCTATGTGGTTAGACATTGAATTCAGATGGATTATTTAATATACCTTATCAATATATATCACTATTTACAAAAGGCATAACTCATCAATTGCAATATCTATTCATGTGCTGTGCTAAAATGTATGCTTCAGTGCCTTCTAAGTTCTCATGTTCTCTCTTGCATGTTTTAAATACAGCAGCGATGCCACCACGACGGTGCTACAGGAGACCCTGTCATCAGTGCAAAGTCGAAAATTAAATACAAATGCAGTTATTTCTGGAAATGTCTCATTTGTTGTTTCTTTATTTGTAAATATAAAACAGCACTTTTGCAAGAATTGTAAACAAGGACGAACTAGCTTCATTTATTGTCCTATCGGAACCGAATTGCTTGACAATGTAATATGTGTTTCCAAATGCAGGCATTATATATTTGCAGCATTATTTATCGTCCTCGAAAGATTCTGACATGTAAAAACAATGATCTCTTCGTTGGTGGGAATGGTCTGATGGTATTTCCTTAACAATCTTGTAATGTGTGCTCACGTTCATATTAATAAAGAAGTGACTTATTGATCTGCTTTTCAGCAAATGTGCTGTTGAGGGCATAGGGCCTTAGTCTACAATGCGACGTTTGATGTCAGCCTAATGCATATTCTCGATAGCACTTCACTAGACAACGGCCATCAGAAACTCAGATGTCAAAACTCTACAGACTAACGCTAGCCAATGGTCATCAGAAACTCTCATGTCAGGCCTCTAAAGACTTAAGCTAGACTATAGTCATCAGAAACTCTAATGTCATAACTCTATAGACTAACGGTGGCCAATTACTACTAGACTCACATAAGGTACACATTAGAAAAGCGCATGAGACTGATATTAGACAGTTTAATAATTGTGATGTCGAATGACATTAGCCTGTTTATAAAAGTACATTAAATTTTGACACACGTCAAGTGAGCGTCGCCGGCAATAATATATATTATTGTCGGCGACGCTCACTTGACGTGTGTCCCCAAAATTTCTGATGCGCTGTGTAAGCTGATGTGTGGAGCCACAATCAATCATTTTGCAAGGTCCACACTGAAGACCCTTTCGCTCGAAAAACGGGTGTTATTTGAGTGCACTCACGTGGTTTCTTTTGGTTTTTCTCGTGTGTGTTTCAAAAGGCAAAAAATATTGCCATGCAGCCGTCTGTCACTAAGGAACTGGATCTTTTGTGTCCCAGTTTTTTTTACGTTGTAATGAGATGCATTTGGCCGTAGAGTGAATATAAAAAAATTCACATAGTTAATCTTATTTGTTATTCTGATCAAGTGTGATACGAAAAAACTAACGAGTGGCAGATGACGGTTAGTGTTATGTAGTTAGTTTCTATGAATTGTGGTTAAGCACTTTTATTTGTTGGTCCTTGTCACGTGAAACACCCTGTATAAGGACACAGAGGTCCGTGGAGCTACGTGGAAAAATAAACTCTTACCCATAAGGTAAGAAGTGTTGGAGTTAGACATTCAACCTCTCGAACATGCAGGGTCAAGAACCCATAACCTCGGCAACATGCCGGAACTAGACACCCGAGCGTTCCCAATGAGTATAGTGCACGAACCTTGGAGCTCCTGATAAGAGCTGATAAGGTAATATACGGAGCCACGTATGGTTGATTGATGATTGAAGAGGTTACATATATATAGTTGTTAATGTGGGCTTGTAATCTAATCCTGTTTGGTAATGTTATGGTCTGATTGCGGTCGCAAGGAGACCCCAATGACCCATAGTTATAATGCGTCAGATGAGGTTCAATATTTAGCTCGAATAAAATGCGCGGAAGCACGCCGACATTCGTGAGTAAATGTTTCAATTTATTATCTCATAGAATTTTTTCAGTGTTCCATCTGATTGAATGATGTATATGTGGGGTTTAACGTCCCAAAACCACCGAAACGCCGTAGTGGAGGGCTCCGGAAATTTCGATCACCTGGGGTTCTTTAACGTGAACCCAAATCTAAGCACACGGGCCTACAACATTTCCGCCTCCATCGGAAATGCAGCCGCCGCAGCCAGGATTCGATCCCGCGACCTGCGGGTTTGCAGCCGAGTACCTTAGCCACTAGACCAACGCGGTGGGGCGGAAGAATCTCTTTCAGAACGTGAAAAAGAATGTGAATCTTTCAGAACGTGAAAGATTACTCTCTGACACAATCGAAATAAAATATGTCATACTTAAGAAACAGGCAAGACAAAGAAAACACATATATGGCATACAATTACTCGCATATACCCGCGCGGCTAAGAAAATACTGTTTTAGCTTCCGAAGCAAAGTGAAAATTAGCTTAAGGTTTCTCCCCTCAAGATTGTTAACCAGTAGTAATATACGGTATGGTAGCCGGTATTTTCCATGATTGGTTCGGGAAAAAGGGACAGCATGAGTTTCATGCTCTCGAATGTGATAGTTGAGGTGGTGTGGTTTTCTTAAGTTGCAAAGATGAATGAATCAAGCCAGTGTGGTCTGGTTACACTCTTTTTTTATACTTCATCGCCACTCCTAATTGCAATGAAATGGGAGAACATTAAACTGACCAAATAATGGACTTGTAAGGCTGTCATAAGGAACACACGCAACATGCCACAATGCTTTTTTATTTTGTACAATAAACGCGCTTTATTCTACTGAGGATGATGTGCTGTAGGAGAACATTTCCGACAAGGGAGCTTCGGAAGAGGTGCGTCCGACGACGAAGATGAATGAAGTGTGTCAATAAATGCATTTATCCGTTTCACTCTGGCTATATTTGGGTGAAAACTTTTCTTCTTCTGTTTGCAATCCCCAAATTGCACCCCGGACTATATGTGGGTCAGAGCTACATGCGGGCTTTCACGGTACACTTAGACTTCATTGTAACAAAGTTACATGAAAATAACATCATTATATCCGAAAAATTATTGTAAAGGTACATTCCTAACACTATCTATTACAAGTCTTCTTTTATTAACTTTGTCATAATTGGTATTTTATGATATCTGGGTTCGTTATATTGAGGCTTTAGTATAAATGGAAAATTAGTTTATGGGGACAAAAATACGCCTTTCTGCCAGTTCGAACGTAGCACCCAACCTTCACCTTATAGATTTAGTGCTGTGCGAAATGATCCTTGGTAGCAGGAATTTTCAACACTACCATCATCATCATGATCCTCTTTCTTGGACTGTTGAGTTGACTGCTGGACGAAGGCCCCTCCCAGTGATCTCCAGTTTACCTTATCATGAGTGAGACGATTCCATTTTATGCCTGTCAAGTTTTTAAACTTTGTCAGTTACTCGAGTGAGTCTTCGATGCATTCGTAACCATTCTGTTGTTCTTACTGTGCACCAATTCTGTTCTGCGCATTACATGGCCAGCCCAGATTTGTTTCTTTCGCTTGAAGCAAACTGGATATCTGCTGTCTCGAGGTGGAACACACACAGGCGTCGCCCGTAGAAAGGCAGATGAAGCTGAGTGGGGCCTGAGGTGAAGGTTGCGTGGTGCAACACCCGAAGTGATAAGTCTGGTGTACAAAATGTTAGAATGACCAATAATTGAGACAAAAACTACATCTAATTAAGACAAAAACTACATTAAGCTACGCGAGATATAAAACTTGTAGCTTACAAAACCTTCGTTAGACCACTACTAGAATATGCTTCAGTCATTCGGAGTCCTCATCAAGACAGCCTGAAAACAAAATTAGAAAAAGTACAACGCCGTGCCTTCCGCTTCATATGCACGAATCACCGCCAGTTAGATTTTGTCACGCTGATGTTTCTGTGAACTGGAATCACTTGAGGCACGAAGACAAAAGAACCGGTTGAAAGCTCTTTTCAGGATACTGCAAGGACAGCTAAAGATTAACAAACATTTGTACTTAAATGTGCCAGGGAAACGAAGCAGTCAGGTTAATCACAACTGTGTTTTAGTACCGTACTCTTGTCGAAGTGACGTGTTTCATTATTTTTTTTCCAGCTGCGATTGAGCTTTGAAATGTGTTGCCAGGCATTGTAGTAAATGCAAGCGATCTTTGCCAATTCAAAAAATTGTTGTACATGTATTTGAGTGATGGAGCTGCCAGATGATTAGCCTGCATTTTTCTTGGTTTGAGTTTCTTTGTTTTCTTTCTCCCAGCTGTGTTTAAGCCTTGTAGTGCGTAGCCAGGCATTGCTATAAATGCAGGCAGTGTTTGCCTATTTGATAAAGTATTACACATGTAATAATTGATTGCACTACTACGTGACATAGATGTATATTGATTAGTTTGTATTTGGTTGTACCCTCCCTGTAAGAGCCCTCAAGAGAGAGCTGACAGTATTATGAAATAAATAAAATAAATAAATAAAATAATTTAAGCTAGTATGGTACCCCCACACTGCTGTTAACTGATATAAACTCGATAAAGTTCAAAGGATGGCTTCCAAGTTCAGATTCAATAAATATCAATGCATGCATTTTGCTTCCAAACTTTGCAACCATGCAAATCTTACCACCTTAGAACTTAAAGCTAATTTTTCGTTCACTGCGCTCTACGTGGTCCTAAACTCTTCTCTGGTTGCTTTGTTGTCCTAAACGTGGAACTCTTAGAGTGTTAGCTAGTGCCTCCCATTGGCATGGAAGTGAGTGTGCAATGTTCTTTTTGCCAGGTAGGATATCTTGCGCGTAAGAAGTGATTGGCCATGTGGCCACCTGTAGGAAACATCTGTCGTAGGATTGAGAAAATGAGTTATTGGTAATTCCTTATTGATGAACTGCAGCACCCATTAGACAAGCGTGGCAAGATGGTAGTGCTTATTTACATCTAATTAGTGCTATACCTAGTCACTGGTGTCATTTGATGGTAAAGAGTGTTTCACATTCCTTAGGCAAGACTGTGTTATGCTCTGTGGGTTACATATACAGAAACAGATTGCATGGATAAAACAATGGGTCTTGCAATAAGCACGGTTTTTAAAGCATTGCATGTGTAGTGCTAAGATTGTGGGATGGGTCTTTACTGATTGGAAACCTTTAGATCCACTTTCCTTTCCCTTTACTTCATAATCGATGAACCTTCGGTTAAGTGTCACTAATAGCTGCCCCCTGTGCCTTCTTTGTCTCCATTACCTGTCGGCTATATGCAGTAGCCTAACAGTCGTATGCGAAATACTGTGCATGTTCAGATTCCCTTCAGGGCTTATTATAAAACATGTTATTCCTGTGCAGACTTTCACTTCTCTCTAATGTTGCCCAACTTGTGCTCTGCAGGTGTTTGTGCAGTGCACCGAGATGCGCAGTCCGCACGTGCAGCACAAGGGACCGCCCAAGAAGACGGTCATCACAGGCACGGTCCTGGTCACCAAGTGCCCCTGCGTGCACCCGGGTGACGTGCGCAAGTTCACCGCGGTCGACGTGCCTGAGCTCCACCACGTCATCGACTGCATTGTGTTCCCGGCGCATGGACCTAGGCCGCACCCCGAGGAAATGGCCGGTGAGCCTTCGTTTCATGACTGCTAACTTCAATCTTGCCATTAGCAGGTTCCATAGCATCTGACTGATAAAGCCTGAGGAGATAGGTGGCTAATCGCACTTTGTGATCATGCTTAATAATCAGAGTGCCGTTGTCTGTCTCCTTCTTTTCTTGTCCCTCATCATTGGTGCTGTTTTTTATGTGAATAATAATCATTGGGGTTTTACGTATTGAAACCATGATATTATTAGGAGGAACGCTGTAAGGGAGGGCCCTAGAAATTCTGGCTACCCGGGGCTGTTTAACATGTGTCTAAACTAGGGTATACGAGTCTTTCTCAAGTTTCACCTCTGTGAAAATGTACTGTAAAAACTGAAATATAGGTTTGATCGCAATATGAGTCAACCACGCCAACTTTTAATCTCTGAAAAAGAAATTTTTAAATATTGCAAAGTATCATGGCTCACCCTTTTCTTGGTAAACACGCAACACAACCAGTGTCACTCTGGTGACATTTTTTTATTTGGACACTAATCTTGTGTAGTTAAACGCCAAAGGCCTTAAAGTGCTGTCACTCAGACTCGTCCAAGCTTGAGTCCGACGTCTGTTTTTCACTAGTAACGTCCCAGAGTGCATCGTCCTCTGTTCCACCCTATGCATTACTGATGCGGCATTTGGGAAAAGACGAAATATGCCGCCTCAATGCAAAACCGGTTCCGTTTCATAAATCGGCACACCCACGATTGCAATCTCTCGAATGACACCCTCATGAACCCAGAGTTGCGCGCTATCTCGAGAGCTTTTATGCGGATGCAGCCCGCTGTTGCAGGTAGAGACCTTTCACGCAGCTCCCAGACGAATTTGGCTAGTAGCGTTTCCAGTTTGGGGTCCACTGCAGTCTGTCCACGAAACAGCTTTTTTTTTGGTTTCTTCAAAATGTCTCGCGTTGCTTTTGGCTTCTCTTATATTGGATGCTTTCCTCCGATGCACCGAATTCCCATTGCGCTGCCAGGTTGCCGTGCGCTTCAGCATACTCATAACGTTTTTCTTAAAACCTATCAAGAACTGCCATCGACTACCACTCACTTTTGAAGGAAATACTAGAAAAAAGAAAACAGCAGGCTGACAGCAGATAACCGAGGCAATATGGCATTGCTAGGACACTGTAGACCTCGCCTAGCTTTGCCTAACGGCACCTGTGCTGATGCTCACGATGGCAATGGAGGCTTTTGACTCCATTGTTGCGAGACTTTCACATTTTTTTCTGCCAATGACTGGTATATAAAACGAGGGTTGACTTTTCATTGCGTTTTCCTGAAAAAAAAAATGTGACCTATATTCCGCTTTTTACGGAAACCAAAAAGTGTAATTGTGTCCCACGGCCTCAGGGTTCGCACTTCAGCACCACAACCACTCGACCACCGCGGCAGATCATATTAATCACAGTGCTTCTGTCTATACAGTACCTGTTTATAAAATAAATGAAGTTTAGAAGAATAAAACTGCAATGAATGTATTATCGTATCCATCCACAGCCAGCTCACATGGGCGGTAAGCTTTTCTAGTCACACCTGTCTGCTTCAGATGCATCAGCAGATAGTAAAGAGAACATTGATATCATATTTCTTTTACTGCCAGGTCACAGATTTTATTTAATGTTACCGACCTTAGCAGCATTCTCGAAAAAGCTTAAGACGTTGAATGAAAATTCAGATTCCCTTGTTGGAATACAATTACCTATTGAAATTCATTGAATTTGAGAGGTGTGCGAATATTCGAAAGTTTGGAATACTTCAAGTGACTCGAATGTTCGATCTTTTCAAATATTTGGTCGCATATGTTACTGCAACCAACTTCCAATTTTGAGCCTTTACTATAAGTGCGTCAGCTGTAGAACATGCAGTAGTTACTTCAAGCTTGGCTCAATCGCTATGATGGCTGCATGGAAATGCACAGGAGCGTAATGACGGCTGTTGACGAACGTGCCGGCACATCATCGCAACAAATCTGTCAGCAATAAAAATCTTAAAGAATGTAGGTAGGTTGTGACCTGCCTCCTCGGCAGTACATGTGGCTTAGGGGTCTAGCGCTGTTACCGCTCACGTAAGCGTACTGCAGGTGTACCAAATGCGTGCTGTTATGCTGCGGCGCCCATGTGCGCGGGACCGCTTCGTGCATTGGTCGTGAAAATCAAGGCGACTCGCTGAAGTTGCATTGGCCTAACAAAGTACTCGTTGCATCTTTGCACGGTCCTGAGCTGATAGAGCAAAGAAAAATATGTCACAGCATAAGAGCAAAAATACACACACACATAGAGAAAAAATTGGCCCCGTATCTGCATTTAATCTGCAAATGTCGTTTAAAGACGATAGTCTTGCGTGTGGAGAGAGTGAAGAAGACATTTATTTGATGTTCTGCGCAAGAAAATCGGTGAATGGTATTCTGGAGGCGCTGCGTTGCAGTGCCGCGAGCTGTAGTGGAGGCGAACGAGCAGATCAAGTCACGTCACAGATGAGACATGACCGCCTTCTTTCAGTTTTTTTCAAAAAAAAGCGCGTGGCTCTGAGACGGGTGTGCGTGCCTGCCTCAGAGATGATAAGGTGTAGAATCCAAGGCGACGGGTAGGTGCCACCACCGTCGGAAAGGAGAGTGGAAACGCTCTCCTTTCCGTGCAAGCGTTGGACGGTCAGCAGAGCATGATAAGTGCTACGGTCCTTAGTATTACCAAGGTCCTTCAATACTTTTCTGGTCACGAAACTCCGGCCGAAGTTTTATTCAGGGACAAAAGCTACCGCTAGGATTGCTGCTGTCAACGTGAAGGCTTCACCAGCGGTCGCGATGCTTGCTGCCCGGCTGTTTCTCCGTCGGCAACGCATCTGCTTTCATTTCCTCCTGTAAAAACGCGAGCGAAGTGTGCATGTTTTTGAGTCGGTTGTTGTCGTGTAGCTTAGCAGTGAAATTCAGGCAAGTCCATGGGTATTACTGAGGCGTATGTGTTGCAGCGTTGGTTTGTTGCAGCAGGCACCACTACGTAGTGCTCTCGCTTTGAGAAGGCGGACATCTCGTGTTCTCAAATTTTGATTAGCCTTTGCAGCCGTCTGCATGAATTGAGTTAACTAGCGCCAGAATTAAATCTGTATTCAGTCCTAGGTGACATGCTGCGCTGAGCAAATAGGTGTGCAAACGTGTAGCACGTTGGGTTAGCGCTGTGTTTGCACTACTTGATAGCGCACTGATAGGCAGTTTTAACATATCATTACGGTGTTTGCGTTACCGTTGTTACCGGAGGTGAAGCCTATACCAGTAAGTTACCGTTCGCAGTAACTTTCGCGCTGTGAAGCCTATTCCCGCAAACACGGTAAACAGTAACGTAAACACGGTAACGATATGCTAAAACTGCCTAGTAACGTAAATAAATAATCTAAATTCGTAAAGTTAGCGTTGCCAGCAGGGAAAAAAACGCTCACGATACGGAAGCAGCATAATGAGCGCGCGAAGGAGCCTGGGCAGACGCGAATTGAGCGACTTTTGTCCTTATAGGTATAGGGTGTCAACAGATGAAAATTCGCCCGCTCAGTGCCTGTCACACCCCTCCCACCCAAACAGGAAGTTAAAAAAAGATTTATTCATTGATTGATTATGAAATTTAGCGTGGCGTCGCTACACAGACAATGGGACGCGCGCCGTAGTGTAGCCTTCCAGATGAATTTTAATCATTCAGGTATCGTTTAACTCGCGCCGAAATCTCAAACTCACAGACGTTTTCTATTTTCGTCTACATCAGAAAAGTGGCCGGGAACTCGCGTCCTTGAGTTTATCAGCACAACGCCTTAGCCCCTGGGCAAACGCGGCATGCAAAAAAAAAAAAAAAAAACATGCAGGCAAAGATAGCCATGCCAAGATCTTCAAATTCAAAATATCTGATTCGATCACCCAAATGTGGCTGCCGTGAATTTTTCGCTCCGCCTTACAAATGACAGGAAACTGTCTGACCGCTGGCTTATCATCGCAGGCAGCTGCCAAGCACATGCAAAGGACTAAACAACGCGCTGCGGCTGTGTGGTACGAGTGTTTATTCACAAAAGTTTATGGCAATAGCATAGGGGATGCAAGAAAATAAACAATATCATACAAATCTGTGTTACTTGCTTACACAAAACACAACAGTTGGCCTCTACATATTGCATGACAAACAGAACTGCTATCCACTAGGCTTGTTGCCACAACTTGCTGGGCAGCTAGCTCGGCATGTTGCTCGCATCAGCTTGTTTCTTTCCCTGGTGTAGAAGTGCAGGCGGCACCTCAAGAAAAAATGAACAATCTCTGCTGTGGTACCCACATAGTGCAACCTACAGCCCATACCAGCAGAAGCAGTGCGGCTGTCGAGCAAAACTTGGTCAACAATGTTCGCATACACATCGGCACATGCAACTGTGTCCACAGTGAGTTTCTCAACATGTCCTTCCACACTACGTAACAGGCTGAAGAGCTGGGATAAGGGCACTTGCAGGAATCCTCTTGACTTCTTCAGGATTAGGTCAGTTGGCTCTCGTGTCTGGCTCTTCAGTGTTGCCACACAGTTGGTGCAGCTCATAGTTGAAAACTTCTTCACCACGTAAGCAGCAATATAATTGAGGATGCACTCTTTAGTAGAGAGCGTATTGTCAGGCACGGATGAAATGTTCGTAGGGTCTCTGGGCTCCTCAAGAACGTCATCAAAGAGGACTGCCAACATATCAACCTGAAAACTGCATTCCAAGTTTCAAATAATTCAATGTATGGGCTGAGATTCATAAATGCAAATAACACATTATGTTTCAGTTGGTTATTTGGTCGTTCGTGTAGTGGAGCTGCTCCTGAAAAAAAGAAGCTAGAGCTATGACTAACATAATGGCGATTTCTGTGCGTAAACAAACAAGGGGTATTTTACCTGACTGGAGGCAGGCTTTTCCTTGTCAAAGAGGCCCTGGAGCTTGAGCAACAGCTGGGGTCCTTCTCCCTCGACCGAGGCTCGTTTTGGTGGCCGAACCAGGTTGTTTACGGAGAGCATCCGATAGATGAACAAGAAATGTTGGACAGTTGGCTGCCCTCCGTCACCAGCAACATGCCTGACGATGCCAAAAAACCTCTAGAAAGGAATTTATAGCAAAAATGAGAAATTCATAGCTCATTTATACGCAAAAAGTAATCTTGTTACCTCCAGAGAATCTTGCCCATTGTTACCAACGAGCACCTAATGGAACCCAGTTGACAGCAAGCTCTCGATCAGTGCAACTTAGCTATGCAGTGTTATCCTGAGGGCTCCACATGTCTGCTTACTCAGAAAGCAGACTTGCCTCTGAGTTGGTAATACCTGAATGTACTTCTCCCAGTTTTCCAGCCATGCAATGCTGTCCTTCAAACCTGGAATAAAAGTATGCTTCATCTAGAGTACACAAAGGCTACTTCATAACACACGTAAGATTCTCACAGCAATGTGTTGTGCTTCGTTGAATCGGACATGGTCTGGCCTCCGGGAGTTGAGGCAGTCGAACAGCTTGTTCAGTGTTCTTGTGAATTCGGATGTCGCAGTCGACCCATGGAGCTTCTTGCAGTCTTCCTGCTTGCTGTAAAACTCCACGGCCGAAACTGTACTCTCACTGAACAGCTGCAAAGTGTGTGGCAACAAGGTTTTACGTTAACTTTCCGAAACACGTGTGAGCAGATGTTTTTGAAATACTTTTCACTAAACGTGCATGACTTGCTTGGACAGCCAACTTGACACTCATCTTTTGGAACGCATTGGGGAAAATGTGGGCTTTCGTCAATGCGGGACAGCCCGGAGCCCAGCCTGTTTCTCCTCGTAGGCCAGCAAGACCTTGTAGTGAGAGTGAAACACCTCCTTTCCTTGAGGCAGCTGCAACATAAGGAGAAGTCACAAATTTGTTTATAACTGAATAATTTATGTTCAGGTCAAGGCATTCATATGTAAATTTTTTCACTTACCAAAAACTTGCCAACTTTCAGCAAGTTGTTCCTGATGCACTTAAATATGTGCGGGGGATCTATCACTACATGGACTTGCTTTGAGGGCTCACACGGGTGTTAAAAACAAGTTTGGAGCTTGTGGATGTCCCCGGTGACACCTAGAGATAAATCAGTCTACTAGTACAGTTGTTTTTCCACTACATCGCTCACCACAGCTAAATGAAATTCGAAAATGCGTACCCAGAGATTTCAAGGCTGATTGGTTTGATGTGGAGTTGTCACACGTCACTGCATCAACAACACCACCAGCGTTTGCGAGGTGAACAATACACTGCAGGAGAAGCTTAGCAACGATTGACCTTGGGGCAGCATTGGAAGCACAAAATGTGCCCACAGTTTGCAACCACCTTCCCAGGAAAGGTCAAAACAGGAAGACCAGCACGTTGTAGCCGTCTTTGCCATGATCGCCTGGTCGTGTGTGTTCGGCGAAATCCACCTTGCCCAGTAGTGCCATGTCCGACTCGCGAATGTGCACGCTTTTTCTGACGCTCATTTCATAGAACATGAGCACCCCTGCAAAGTTTTGGGTAGGTTAACATTTTGTCTCAATGGCGTTGCTGAAGATGGTATGATTAAAAAAATGAGTGCTGCTTCTTACCTCGATGCTCTCTTTCTGAAACTGCCTCTAGCTTTTCACGCAGAACCGTGAACAAAGTGCTGTCGAAACCAAAGTCAGCTTTCGGGTTTCTGAGGTAGCCATAGAGGGTGCGCGGATTCGGAAGAGGCAGAAACCCATTTTCTTGAAGAAAAGTGTAGACTACTGTGGACTTTATCTTTAGCAGCAAGCAGTCGTAAATCCACTCCTTTTTGTACCTGGAGAGATAGGATTGAAAATGTATTTTCCATTGTGAGCTTGTTGGAAACTATCCATGCAAAGCAAAATATAATGAGAGAATGGTGTTATAAAAACTGCACACACTATATTTGCCTAAACAAACCTCAATATTTCCCGAAATTACAAAGAACACTATACAAAACAAAATTGCCAAACCAACGTCTGCCTCAATAGGAATTGTTTTTCGGTGTATTAGAAACAAATACACAATGTTGAAAGGGGCTACACCTTTAGATAACATTTTAAAACTGAAAAGTAGTCATCCAATAGCGATGCAACGTGTGTGATGGAGTATTTGGAACTTACCGTGCAGCTGTTGCAGACTTCGCGTTGGCTTTCATGAGCCATTGGTCAAAAATGAGCTTCTCGTGAGCCGAGCGTTTCTGGACGTCTTGATGCGATCTTCTGCTCTTATTCGCCTGTACTGTGGATTTCGCAATCTTCACTTGGCACAAACGCAGTTGCTGTTTAGTGCTTCGAAGCTGGTCTTTTACAGCTTGGAGGTCTGAGATGGAGCAGCCATTCCCTTCTGTCTGGCATGCAGCCTCCAGTGCTTATCGCCCCACCTGTAAAACGCATAAATAAGAATCAATATTGATAAAGCGTCATTACGTAGCACACAAGCAATACAGGCTTTCAACAAAGTGAAAAAAAGACAACAAGGCGATGCAATTGGAGGCTTACCATCATCCCCGGCTGCGTCATGATCGCAGGTCTCTGTGTTGGAACTCACTTTAGCTGCAGTCCCATCGTTCGGCGACGAAACGCGACGACGTTTTGCTGGCGGATTCTCTCGTGAGCGCGACCGCGGCTTGGGCTTCGTAAGATACGCCGGCAGGTTTTCAAATATCGGGGATACGGCATCGACACGGAGCTTGGGCTTCTCGCGCTGCAGAAGAACAGATTGTCCACTTATTTTGAACTCATCGGCTCGAATAATGTCCGTGCGGTCGAAATGTTTCTCGGACACACGAACGGCCTTCGACTCGAAGCTGAAAGCGTCCGTCTCCTGTCGTGGAATGGCTCGCTTCCACCTGTCGCGTTGTTCGCGGTCACTTGGGAGGCAGAACAACGGAGCTTTTTCCGTTGTACTCCGATAACCAGAGCGGCAACCAGGCACGCAGCACGTCAGAGGCATGGTAGTTCACATACTTTGCCCTTCGTGATGAGTGTAGCTCCAGCACACAAAAAACAACACCAGCAAGCTCGCGCTTCAATGCACTGCAAATGAGGCCACTGCCGTCTAAGCCGCCTTCACAAGACCCGTAGCGCCACCGCCAGGGAGCTTTGGTCCCCATATGAAGCTCTCCCATAGCGTGACGGAGAAGTTTCGTGACCAGAAAAGTATTGAAGGACTCTGGTAGTACTTATGTATGCCTTTTCTAGTAAAACACGAACATGCAGAATATATACGTCTTGTTATGGTGCCTCAGATATGCGCACTAATCGCTTTTTAATTGACAATCACACACGTATGAACGTTGATTCCTGAGCAACATTGGTGGTCGCTGCGGATGGGGTCGGCCGTACGGGGTATCGGCTGGTGATGTTTAGAGAACCCAGTCCTCGGTAACGGTGGACAGACAGACAAATGTACAGACAGGCAGGGCAGACCAAAGTTTTTGTGTCGAAAGTCCCCAAGAAAGACTATAGTCGCTGATAATTTCCCGTTCTTTCTCTGACACCCGATATGGATGCTGGCATATAGGTCTCGTGTCGTCTTGCATTATAATTCTGTTTTTCGTGATTGACGTGTGCTGGACCTTCAAGGCAGTTGAAAAGCAATCAGAGAATTCTTTTGCCAAGGCGTAAATCTATTTCTTTTGACTGTCCGGAAGGCTCTGATTGACGTTCACGGATGTGTCGACGTTGCAGGCCACTGGTCGAGTGGTTGATGTCAGTAAGCTGCATAGTTCAGTCGCCATACAGAAGTCGTGTGAATAGGCAATAGCCGTGCCTTGAGCGATGTGTTGAAGTTCATTGGAGAAATTTGTGAGTAGGACATCTGCACAGCTATTCATCAAGTGAACAAGACCCCTAGCTACGCAGGCACCTTTGTTCAAAAACAGCCCTACATTTGTATCCGCTATGCCTTCGCTGTTGTACAATGCGTCATTTTCTACGAGCACCATTATACTGCAGCGTGGCGGCACAGTTACGTTATCATGAACAACGCGTAGAGCAGTTATGCGTTGTTCCTCAGATTCCTCCACAGGTATAGCTCGTTCAGACGAAAACGACACGCTGGACCTATGCAGGTTAATTATGGCGCCATTAGCTCGCAAAAAATCCATTGCTATAATGAGTTCCCTTGAACATTCTGGCAGCACAATGAAATTGGCCACGTATATAAAGCCCCGTATTTCAATTCTTGCAGTGCATCTGCCAAGGGGTGTAATAATGTTGCCATCGCAACTGCTGCATTGCTGTGTACCGTGGGTTGTCTGACAACCTCAGAGTATGTTCAGATAGGTCAAACCGGCTGCAGCTCACTCTCTGGCTCTCGTATCACCTGCCTCAGTTCGTCACGTACAGCGTCCGTTACAGATAGTGCAGTTGGAGTCTGGGGCATTTGCAGTCTGCTCAGTTCTTCTCTAATAACTGATCTAATGAGCTCTCGCAGGGCTTCAACGTCCTTTCGCACGCCTCCGGAGAATACCTGTGCAGATGCGCAGTCAAAATTCCAGTTCTACTGCCGATCCCGCTGTTCTAGCGTTTTTTCGATGGCCGTCGCTTCACTGTAAAACTCAGCAACTGTGCTTGGAAGGTTGCGGACGAGAACGGCGAACAGCTCTTGCTTCACTCCGCGCATTAGATGGTGCACCTTCTTATCCTCAGCCATGTTGTAATCCACACGCTTGAACAAAGGCACCATGTCCTCAATGTACATAGCAGCACTCTCGTTTGTGAGCTGGTTCCTCGATTGAAGAGCAGCCTCCGCCTTTTCTTTCCGTTCTATGTTCGCGAGCGTAGCCACCGCTTGTCGTCGAAAGACCTCCCAGGTAGACAACGAGGTTTCATGATTCTCAAACCATGTCTTTGCGAAGTGTTCCAGGGCGAAGTATACACGACGGAGCTTCTCTCTTTCGTCCCATCCATTCAAGCTCGCCACTCTCTCGAACAGGTCCAACCAATCTTCAACATCCTCGTACGAGTCGCCGTGGAATACTGGCGGCTGGTGCGGTTGGCTAATGAACACTTGTGCCGGTGTTACCTGGCTAGTCATAGTGGTGGCATCCATCGTTTGAATTCCATTTGTTGTAAAGTGAAGAGGACCGAACTCGGGTGAGTCACCTCGAAGACGGCGACTTGCCCTCTGGTGTACAGGAGTCACTTCCACGGGGTTGATACGCTGGTCGTCGGGGCTACGCTGTCTTGAGCTCGCGGGGCTTCGATTCATAACCTAGCGATGCTGAGGCAGACAGGTTAAAAAAACAAGCGTCTTTATTAGGGCGAACTTCTGCCCACGATTCTAAAGACTATGGTCGTCAAGTCTGAGTAGCCGAGTAGCACAGATCCAACTAGCTTCGTCTTCCTTGTTGCCGGAGCGCAGGAACGCGTGGCGCATGCCAGCCTAGCCGGGTCTTGCTGGTGCTGGTGCCACGATGATTGTGGCGGGCTACTTGAATGGGGCTCACCTGTCGCAACACTATCGTCTTTAAAATGAACTTGACCTGATGCGATTTGCAGAAAGCATGCAAGGACAGATACTTGGGTGGCTCAAAGTAAACATGCCTATTCATTTTATTTGTGTCTTGATTTAGTGGTCAAAAACAGCGTACATTTTTCACTCGCAATCAACAACGCCGCTGGCATTTCTGCAAAAGTAGCTCTTAAACGCTGTCGCTTTGAAATTTGGAACCGACGAGTATGCACCGGAACGACCAAAACATAGTCACTTGAACGCAAACGGCGATTTGGGGCAGAGTTGCTTTGAACGAGAGCGTGGTGAAGGCAGCGTGTGCGTTTTTTCTTCTGCGCTAGCGGAGTTTCATGATGGAGGGCGCTTTGCTGCTGCGCCTGATTTCGTGACGTTTTCAGGACGCTCGAGCGAGCCCAGTTTTGGCTCCTCCAGCATTCTTACTCTGTGGGTGCTACATTTTGTGTGTTGTCTTTGTGTGTTATATTGGCATCCTGGTGCCACTTGTTATATAATCGTTATTTGTGAGATTTGGCGGGCAGGCTTAGAGTTGCGTGAAGGGTGCCAATAAATGTCTGCGCTTTTATTACACTATGGTGGGAACTGTCCTTTTTTTCCATGTGTGGCTACCTTTGGGGACTCTACAGAGTATGTGTGCTGCCCTCTGAACATTGTGTGTGGCATGCAGGCTCGGACTTGGACGGGGACGAGTACGTTGTCATTTGGGAAAAGTGCCTCTTCTTCCCAGGGCCGAACAAAAGGCCCATGAACTTCTCGGATCGCAACCCCGAGCCACACGGGAAGCCAATCACAGTAAGCCTTAATCGCAATTGACTTCAGTTTTGATTAGTTTCATGACAGAGTTCTGACGTTTCAGGCTGCGCATGTTTCGTCAACTGCTCTGTGATGTGAATGAGACTCTAACCAAAGCCCCTATTCATATTTGACAGGCCCACTTTTGTACTTTCGCCATAAAATGTTCTGTATTATTCACTTGGCACTTTCACAGAATTGAAGGTTTGACTTAGAGCTCACGACCAGCAAAACACTGCACCAAAGACACTGCAAGCTTGAGTCTTTGCTCTGACTTGAATTTTTTTCTCAATTTAGTGAAGTACCCTTTTGCGGGAGCAAAGGTCTCACTCTTAACACGAAAAGCGGTAAGCGGCAAAATGTGCCCAAAAAAAATCTAGCTGGCGATGCCTGATTAACCGTTGTGCACCAATAGCTGTGCCATCATAAATCATGGCTGTCTACTTGTCTTGCATAGTTCTTGATTGATAGAAAAGTGTTTAGTGTCCTCTAAGGGTTATAGACACCTAAATTACCAAGTTGAAACTTCATCTTGACATCCAGTTGTGTCATCACTCAAGTTTTCACTGCTTGTGACATAACAGAGCAACTGAGGGCGATGACAACCTAAAACTTATTGAAATGCAATTTTTAGGGATTAAAAACAGTCTGAAGCATTGGGATAAAAACAGTGTACGAAGCAATAAATTCTCATACATTTCACTGCATGAGGATGCACTGAAATGTCCATTATATATTGTATTTGGGCTGTGGTAAAACATAAGATATACAGGTAATATGATTAACAGTGCAAAAAAACGAGACCAGAACTGTGGACCAAGTGCTGGGAGAAATAAACTTAAAGCTTGATATAATGGGCCCTGACATAATGAAATATCAGTCATAACGAAGTAAATGAAAGATAGTGTTTCAATGGATATAGCGTTACAAAGAAATCTTTAACAAATTTTTGTATATAACAAACTCGTGTACGATGAAACTTTGTTATATTGAGGTGTAAGTGTAGTAAATTTCAGGCTAGAAATAGTGATTTGGTTGAATGATTTCAAAGCAATTTGAGTAGTATATTTTATATATTATGAAAGAAAAGGAACATATTTCTCATGGCTTAACCTGCACAATACCTAAAATAGAACCAAGGCATGCACATAGGTCACTCTTTTTGGTTCATATGCAAGTGGAAGCAACACTAAATAGTAGCAGGATCTGATTTTCAGTAATATGCAACTGATCACTTGTAAAACACGTTAACGTTTTATAACTGACTATACTCGGAGTCGAGCCCGCCCTGGCTCGTTTCAGTAAGTTTAAAGTTAAGAAATGATGAATAGATGTGAGGGTGTTATGTTCTTCAACGTTGTAGTGGGGCTTCGCAACAGTGTGGATTTCTCCCGGATAGGTGTATTCATGGTGTGGCACCTCTACTGCAGTGAAACCACATTTCCAAGAGGTTACGTGTGGTTTATAAGTCTGTTAGCTCATTTCGAATACCTTGAAGTTTATAATATTTTGAATAGGCTTGATTGAGCCCACAAATGATTTTCAGCACTCGTTCCTTTATGTTGTTCTTGCCTTGTAGTGTCTTCGCGCTATTTCCAGAAGTGATATTGTACCAACAAGTTGAAACGTGTCCCATTTAAAGACAGAAATAATCAGTTTCATCAGGGTATTTCTCAGTTGCTCTCCTGGGGATGTGATTGACTAGTCATCCACTGCATTTCTCAAGGACACATGGCATGGACGCGCCCACAGTACGCTGACGCTTGTCACACAGAAGATACATGGGAGTCCTTTCTGCATATCACTGACTCGGCACAGCAACCCCGGGTAATCTCACGTGCTAAAGAGTGCTTACCAGCGAAAACGACAGGGCAGGAGGGGACAGGAGAAGAGACAAGACAGAGCGCTGAACTGCCAACAATTTATTTCTTGCGAAGGTCTTCGCTTTCTCACGCGCATTGTAGGCCACGCGCATTGGATGCCGGGGTGTTCTAAGGGATCCCCGCTGACCTCCTCTAAGCAGCGTAACCGACCTCTCCGCCGGTCCCCTCTTTTGGGAGTAATAAAGTTTTGATCATCAAGGAACTTAAGCACTTTGCTTTTACGTTTGCAGGTCTGCGACTTTGCAATATTGTTATATGTGGCCTAACGTATCCTATTCATACAAATTGTACTCATCACTTTGCACGATCAAATATTTATTCTCCTCAATTTCTTCTATTTTTTCACTCGTTGCTGAGGTCTGTAGCCTTGTTTGGCAAGGTGCAACCGAAAAATTTTAGTGCTTATTGTCATGTACTATCTTGTTGCATCATATTAACCGTTGACAGCATCATTGTTCGATGTATTTTGCCAACTTCTTGCATGTATGCTACTGCATGTCAATAATATTAACATGCAAGCATCACTGATACTCTGGCATGAGCGAGATGATACAATTGTCCTGTAATGTTGGATTTGGCAAAGTGCTTCGTGCTGTCGTTGTGATTTGAGTATTGCTTGTTTTGCTGTGCAGAAGTTCACTGCAACGTAAAAACACGTGGGTACCTTTTTTGTTCTTGTTCTTGTTTGAGCTTGCATGGTTAACCAATCGCTGCATGTTGCGACAGCTTCCATCACAAAGGCACGTCTCTTTTGTCTCTATTGCAGACCGATGACATGATTCAATTCATATGCAACTATATCAAGAATGATTCCATTGATATCTTCTCCAACGCACACCTGGCCTGGGCTGACCAGGAGAAGGAAGGAATTTATTCACAGAAGTGCCTTGCCATCGCTGAAAAGATCAGCATCTGCCTCGACTTTGCAAAGAATGGCAAGACTGCCTACCTTCGACGAGACGAGCGGCCCATGCTGTACCCAGACTTCATGGAAAAAGGAAGCCACAAGACCACGTACCGGTCCGACAGGGCACTCGGTGTCTTGTACCGAACGTGCAGTTTCCTGGAGGCCGCCGTGGGCAGGTTGGGTCACCGGCACGTTGACCCTGGTCGGTGCCAGGCGCTTGTCATACCAGGTTGTGAAGAGTACGGAGAGTCGGCGGCGCAGGCTCTGACGGATTACAACACGAACCTTCGGCGAATACTGAACCAGTACGGCATCGAGTCCGAGGTTGAGGTTATGGCGTGCATGGTGAACACGTTCGTTGCCTATCACAGTGCCCAGTCAGACAAGCTCAACATGGAAGACCTCGTTGAGAAGATGGTCAAGTTTCTGACGGTCACCACACGCGACGTCTTCTACAACAGCATCTTGAAAGAAATGCAGGAAAGCTGCATATTCGATCAAGAGGAATCGACCAAGAGGAAGCTTCGCAGGGCCTCAGCCTGGTACATGGTGACGTATGAGCAGAAAGAAGAGGACTCATTTTTTAGCTTTCCCTGGTGCATCGCGGACCTTCTCATCGAGATCTTGCGCAGCGCCGACGCTCAGGACAAGGTGTGGTGCCCGAACATTTTGTACTGGAAGATTGACCACCTTGTCGAAGAGAACAGCAGCCTTGCGGAGAATGATGGTCTGGGTGCAAGTTGCGATTCCTTCAAGACAGCCTTTCAAATAATTAAAAAGTGGCTGAAAGAGGAGACGCTGCTTGGCGAGCACAAACCTGGCGCCCCATTCAAGCCCGGGCTGTGCTCCAACTGCCTGTTAGACATTTACAATGAGTTTGTGGAAAGTAGGAAATTTGCACCCTTGAGCAAGATTGTCACGAGGAGGCGGCATGCCATGATGATGTTGGAAACAGCAGCTTCCCAGGATGAGCCAAGTGCCGAGCCAACTGTGGAGGCATCAAAGAAACTGAGGGCAGGCAAATGCATTTCCCACAAGAAGGCTCCTACTGAAGCCTGGCACATTATCGATGGGTTTGTGGAGCCCCTTTGTCTGGACGACTCTGACGAGACAGTGGACTCTGGATTGTCAGAGCAGGGTGGACAACGTGAGTGCAACGAGCAGGACGTCAAAGAGGTCACTAGTTCCACGGCACTGCTCCTGCACGAGCCATGGGACGGGTGCGACACCGAGCTAGACCATGGCAAGGACCCCAGTGTGGGCACTCTGGTGTTCTCGTTTCTGCGGTGGTGCCTGGAGCAGCACCGGCTGCCGCGGGAGATGTGCCGTGTGGGCGCCTGTGCGGGCGGTGGCTACGACTGCCAGACCCACAAGCTGCCGATGGTGGCGCTGCGGGCGTACAGTTCGCTGGCAATTTCTCTCGACCCATGCCACATCTCGCTGCCCTGTGACCCTGCCTACCACGAACCTCATCAGGAAGTCTTCGAGCTGGATCCCGTTCACATCCTGATAGCCAATCCAGTGATGGACCAGATGCTGAAGGAGAAGCTCAATGCCGTGAGATATATTTTGGCCATCTATCTGCGTGAGCGCGTTTAGGATGACGATTATCTCGACCAACTTTGGCCTCCTTCTTGACAGTATAAGAATGCCAACATATAGATAGATATTATGAACTGGTCTGGAAGAGGCCGTAGTGGTGGCATCGACATAAGCTCCCAACTTTTCGGATTATGTAAATGTTTCATTCATTTTACCTTAATTTCATTCATTTACCTTAATTTAACCAAATTTTTAGCCATACCTTTAGCCAAAGCAAGGTGTGGTTAAATGGCAGTGATACAGCACTTTATAGCAAAAATACAGCAGAAAAATTGATATGGTAAACAAAGTGCAATGATACTCACAATTTTACTGTTTTTCTTCCTGGACACTATGGAGCATCACCCCTGGTGTTACAATCGACTAAATATGGCATATGCAAGCTAACCTTAGGTACTTGAAAGAAATGCAGAGCCCCTTGTACTGCCTTATCTAGTAATCATTGTGCTGTTTTCAGATATTATCAGATGCTTGTTCTCTAATATTCTGCATATGCTAATGTGGCGGAGACTCATAGTTGTGCACATGACAAACGTTGAGTAACCAATTACTATAACATTTACTTTTTATAAAAGTGATTGATTACAGTGGTCAATTACAGTTATTCAATGCAATTACAGGAATTGAACACATCAAATTTAAGTTGCTTTCCTTCAAAGTTTCATTGCCATAACGCAACAACTCAAATTTACTCTAACTACAATTAGCTACAATGGTATAGAGAAGGCTGTAGGCCCGTGTGAATGCTGGGAGGCTTTTCCTAGGTCATGTCCCTCATGGGGGGTGGGGAGAAGGGGGGTCAATACATCACTACTGAGTCCCTACAGAGCAGTCTCGTACTCCTTGCTCTGGCCAACAGCTCTCTAAATGCGTGGGTATGTAGAGCTGTTTTTTTATTAATAAACCAGTTAATAGCATGTGCTTGTCCTTGTCTTTCGGTGCACTGCGTTTCTATAAAATGTCCCCATCAGCATGCAATGTAACTCTTTCTGTTGCAATAGGTAGCGAACGACCGACTTATCACGCCTGGAAGGCTCGCTTGCTTGAGCGTGCAACGGTCAGTTATTTGGAATCTGTTTTGTAGCGCTCAGCTGCAGTTTCGGTTTCACAAAGCACCGAGTGAGGTAGGAGCCAGAGTAGTTTTTGGTTAAACATAGCTGGCAATGTGAACACACAAGACAGCATGTACATGAGCACCGTGTTGACAACTCTCTACGTGAAAAATTTCCTGGGTGCTACTATGATCCCCTCTGAGGTGGCATAGATATGCATGGCCTACGAGAAATGCACTGCCAAGGCGAGCTTGAAACGTACTTGTAGGCTAGATGACAAATTTTTATGGCATATGGCAGCGCACACCAGGGCAAGGCCATCTGTTTTTTTAATCTTCTCATGCAAGTCTGCTCCCCTTTTCCCTTTAAAATGGTCTGCTAGAAGGGAGCGCTCACAAGAATTGTGGCAATCAACACAAACTCGTGATACAAGGAGTGTTTGGTTGTTTACACAAAAGCCAAAGGTGCATTTCATTCGCAGTGGCATGGCACGCTCTTTAAACTTGATTTTAAGTATGTTGTAGGCTATATTAGTCATCGATATTTTGTAGATGCATGCGTGTCCACGCAAGTTCATCCCGAATGTTAAGGGGACACCGAAGTCAAATGACAATTTACGTCAGAGTCACAGCTCTATGTATGACATCTAAAATGACAATATTATCAACAACAGTGCTCTAATTACCGAGAAATTAAGGTAAATGCACAAGAACTTATGGTCTCAGTTGGGCATTTTCAAAATGATCCCGATGACATCAGACGGACCACTTACAATTAATCGCTAGTAATCAATCTAGCTGCACTAAATAAAGAACTTTCCGTGAATCAAAAGACACATTGAAATGCTGCTTATTCATTTCTGTTTGATTCGTGGAAAAAAGAATCGCCGGGCGATACTATGGGGAAGGACACGAGAGGTTCAAAAATTCGATTTTGGCATAGTTACACTCGACAGGTGGTGCCATCCAGCGGGGCGCAGTTGAACGGAAAAATGTCGGCAATCTTGGAGCCAAGGTTGGGAAATTGATCAGTGGTCGTTGTTGCTGCTGTGGCTCCCACTGCTTTCAGTCTGCTGCTACTAGCGCAGTAAATCCGGACAACGTTGTGCATGGCAACAGTGATGTGAGTGATGAGTTGGGCCGGTCGGTCCGCTTCTTGAGGCAGGTAATTTGAAGTGCGCTAACCCGACGTGCACCACTAAAACATGATTTTACTTCAAAATAGGCCCTTCCTTGGCACAAAAGTAACAATGAGAGGTTTCTGGACCGCTATTTCAACAATCAATGTCGACTTAACAGTTGCCTTTAGTGTCCCTTTAACTTCTCCTTCACTGTACAAACTGAACAGTGACATATGTCGATAGGGACATTTCTGGAGTCTTTTCGAGTGCTTCAAGTTAGCATGCATATGCCGTATCAACTCGTAATGTAACGTTGCCAAGCCATGCTTGATTGCATAAGCTTTCAATGTGATGATGTGCTGACAAAGGGCCAAGATTAGACAAGGAAGGTTCGATAAAAGGGAAATATGTCATATGCACGGTACAAATAGCATAGCTTTATGTGCTGTATTGTAAAAATTCCTTTCTTTAATTGCTGTTGAATAAAACCAGAAGATGTTGATGCCATTGTTTAGTAAACTATAGCAGTGATAGTCATAAATGAAGCTATCATCATTGCATTGTGTATGGGGAGCTGAAACATTGCTGAAACATGTGTTCAGGTAACACGGCAACATAGTAACATTAAAAAATAGAAGGTAAACTAAAGACATCTGATACTTGTATAGTTTGGTATTTGACGCTAGCTGTGACAAAAAACACATCATTACTAGTGGTGCGGACTAATACTCCTGGGACTACATGTACAGAAATTCTACCCTGTAAAAGAGACAAGAGAATAGCCACAGTTGTAGCCTGTGACATTAAATTTGAACATTGTGGGTTCGATACCCATTGGTGGCAAGCTTTTTTGTCCATAATCCATGTCCCTTTGTGTCGTAATTGCTGCACTTTGATGAAAAAGTACAAATAATGTTTAGGCAGCATATTTGGTGCACTGTACCAAACACTTTCTAACGCGATTGTGTTAGAGACCTCGTGTCGCAGAAAACCCGCTGTCGGCGTCGGCCCCGTTGGTTGTGAGCAAAAAATAGTCTCTGCGTCTATGACCGAATAATCAGGTTATCTAGATCGCCCCAGGAGGCCGCTACTTGTCCATGCATGCGTGCGTGGTCATACTGAAAAAGCTGCGCATTCGAAGAAAAAAAAGTGCTCAAGGTCACGATGCGTGGTAGTTTCTCGGCCCCTGCCACTCCTCCCTGCTTAGCTTCCAGCACTTTTGTCGGGACGGGAGGAGAGATAACGTAATTGCAGCATGCGACAAACCTTTGTAGTTCCACTCGCACTGGATGGATTCTTAAAATTATTGCGGCATTGAATTCGTGAGGCGATAAGCTCTTCTAGTGAATTCATTCCATGATTACTTGAAGAATTGTTTAAAGGCCTTTTTAACGCATTTCGTTCGACAGGTGTCACAACGAAAACGAGCCCACTGAGCGATTTGTAGGTGCATTTGGGAAGCCTTGAACTACGTCGAAAAAGGCCGGGATAGTGCAGCCATTGCCACTAAAAACACACAGAAACTTTCGAACAGCTCTAAATATGGACAACTATGTCTATCTAGCGAAAAACATATCATGCCTCTCTAGAGGTGTCGATCAAGCAAACCGCAAACGCTAGATAATGTGCTGCTATCTGTGAGGCATTGTGAGACTCTTTATGGCTTCCGAAACGGCGATCGCAGGGCGTGTATTTTGGAGGCCATGCGACTCTTGCTCTAGATCAAAAACCTGTGTGTGCCATTCGTGCTAACACAACATATTAATAAGTATGCACTTAGCGATCGAAGGGCGTACTAGGGGCCGGATTTCGCTATTGCGTTCAACTTTTAAAAGGCGAAGCTTAAGGTTCCTTGAATTTTTTTCTTTGGCTTAATATGTTTGGTTCAGTAGGTTTTATGGAATGTGACTGCACTAAATCCTCAATATAATGAACATAAATATGATGAAATATTGGTTATAACAAAGTAAATGAAAAAGTCTTACAACAGTATTAAAAATAACCTTTATAACGAATTTTTAATATAACAAACTGATTGCCTCTTAAGATGCAATTTTGTGATGAGGTTTGTGAGTGTATAGTGGCACCAGTGGATTTAGCGTCCGACACAAGCATCTGTTGTGTGCATTTGCTTTGGGATCTATTCATTTTTAACGATTCTCTCATTAAAAATTTTTTTTGCCTCCAGGTGCGACAGCTCCTTATGCGCTGGACAGGCGTACAAGATGTGCAAATCCAGCATCTGGACGATTTTGATGACGCCTACATCGTGGTGACCGCACTGGCAGAGACTGGCAGATCTGGTTCCTCGAGGAGCTGCTCCTCCAGCGATGGCTGCCGCAGGCGATCGACTGTGGGGACATCCTCAAGTTTCTGAGGGAGAATCCGCAGGCTCGCCAGGCAAAGCTGGGCGCCCGAAACTTGGCATCTGGCAAGCACTAGCGATTGCTGTGTTTGACATTTTCGTGATGCGACTCGACAGCGATCTCGTCATAGGCATTGACTTGAAGGTGTTGACGAGGTTAGAAATTGCCGCGCAAAGCCTGAGTGTCTGTGTACAAGTGTACAGACACTTTATACTTACTGAAATGTACAATTTGTACAGTATTCACACCTGTGATATTTTAAAACTGTCTGTCTACATTCTGGCAGACATGTTTCATTGTGGGCATGCGTATAGTGATAGCGAATTATTTAGATCTCAATTATTTGTGTATATTCTTCTTATAATTCATATATTCGCACTTTGACGGAGATTTATTGTTCTGTAATAATTACATATAATGATTCGTATTCATGATTCGTATTGATGATTCGTATTGATGATTCGTATTGATGATTCGTATAGATGATTCGTATTGATGATTCGTATGGATGATATTCGTATGGATGATTCGTATTGATGATTCGTATTGATGATATTCGTATATTGATTCGTAGTGACCAATATAATGACTGTAATTGGAAACTTCATTAAAGAATGTTTACATTATTAAAGATCCTCGGATCGGGTGGCCTTAAAATCACCCAGCATCATGGAACAGCCACACTGAAATGACCTGGTGAAGAAGAGTAAGGCAACTATACACAGCACTCTCGTCAAGTACACGAACTGATCTTGTTGTAGGGCATGTACAGCAGAGCAAGACCAAATGCTTTTGTAAATTGTGTCCAGCCGAGCAAGGACAACTGCTTCAGTAAATAGTTGTAGGCAAAAGTTCCAGCAGTTAAAACTTGTGCTAACAGAGCAGGACAAACGACCCTACATGCGCACACAAGCTTAAAGTGGCAATGACAGACGCATGAACAATCCAGACTAGGCACGCTTCAACCAGCAACCACCAGGCTGCAACTCTGTTCGATCTCTCAGCAAATAGCACAGCAGGCAGCCTGGAATTTAAAATTCTTAGTCGGCAAGAAATTACTCCCTCTTCTATCAACCAATGATGCCATATGCTCTAATGCACGATATATCCAAATTCACAGTTGCCTGATTTTTACCATCATGAGCAGCTCGATTCTGCTGCCGCCACTTGCACATGTCAAAGCTTGTGTGTACACATTTGTAGATGAAGTAACACATTAGTGTTAAAATGTTTTTTTTTTTGTGGGAATTATTGTTTTATTTCAATAGGTAGCTAAGGACATCTTGCACAGATCTCTGTGCAGATTTGTGTGTTGAAGGGACATTAACCCACCCATGCGAAATTGCCAGTACTGTTGCACATAGCACTTCATACTCCATCCACAAACAAGCCAAGTGGTCAAATCTAACAAATTATCACGGAACTTCATCTATATCACTTGCGAAGAGAGTCGACTAGCCATAGCTGAACATACTTGAACACTCCCTCGCCTCGCTGCAATACATACGCATTACAGATATATAAAGTACACTGTTATTATGAATGACCATACTATGCTATGTGGAACCTCTACCCACAAAGTGACCGTATATAACAGCTTGCTTCAATTCCTCCTGAGGAGTATGACTATCAGAAAATTTTCTATAACTTAACTTTTTGTTTTGAAAGTGTTTGTGTCTTCTCTTTATGCCCATCTATGATATTACAAAGCAATAGCAATGAGCACATGCTTCAGGTTTTAAAAGACAGTTTACACAAGACTGCTAGCTGGCCTAATTAGAACGAATTGACCTTTTAGCTACTTTGCGCAAGATAAACAAGGTCGAAGCATGGAGTGACAAGTTGCGCTCATTTGTTTCACTCCTTAATTCTTCCTTGTTTGCATTATGTGTGGTGCTACTATGGTTAGGCCTTCATAGACATAAACAGTAGACTAGGCGCATTATCGAGACATTTCATATGCTTACACTGGTGGAGAGTGGCAGTGCAAACAGCCGACAGGTTCTTTAGATGTTTCGTTGAAGTTTCACTAATCATGTCAAAATATGATAACCCAGGAAATTTACTTCTGGCATCCCCTCAAAAGACCTTTTCAACAAAGAAATGGTACCAGCACTTGCCAAGAGGCCCGTTGTGAACAAAGATGATTCTACATTGAACAGTTGCTTGTTCAGTTTTTGCGTAAGGTGCAACAAAAGATACGCACAAATTTTTTAACATCTAAGCTCCAAAAAAAAAAAAAGAAAATTGAGTAGACTATAAGATACATACATACAAAGCATTCACATACCGGCTAAATGAACAACCTACAAGGGGGACAATTAGTGCAATGGCAAAACTTGAGCTGATCCCTTTGTGCTACATGAGAGTACCACAGTGAAGGACTAACAAGTCAGGGCAATGCTTACTGCATGGCTAATTATAGGAGTAAACAAATATTAGTGTAAGTGAACTCTTGAGCATGCAAAAGTGCAGCCTCAACTCCAGTATGTGCATAGTACGTATGCACAGCAAGTACTAACAATGTTTCGTAAAGCATTAATATCAGTTACAAACAAATAAAAGTGATAAAAATAATCACGCAAATGGAAAGGTTTTGATACAATTGCTGCTTTTGTTTTTACATTTCAGCTGTTTAAGATACAACCTATGAGGTGTTTTATGAGAGCAGGAGACCCATGTCACATCATTCCTTTTGCCTACTACACATTCCAAACTGGGCCACAGAACATTTAACTTCATATCATAGATCATTATGTACATAACAATGTGATTAACTATCCCCAATAGTCTTTTCACTTGCACGAATGCAAAAAATATGCATCGAAGAAAATTTGTGCACAGTCACACAAAAAAACTGTAGTGCTTCCTTGCACTAAAAGCACGGCCTTCAACATCTGAGCTGAATACAACTTTTCTTCCTGAATGCAAGGATTTAGGTAAATAAAAAGCTACTATGCTCTGTGGTGGCAAATAAAAATTATGCTTTGGTACTACTTGTTTACAAATAAAAGTGTGCAGCAGCACTGCATATCAGCACTTTAGCAGCCGATAACTTTAAAACTTCGCTGCTGATTTGCAAGAGTTGATCCTCTTTCTTAATCGTGAGACACAAAGGCAAACTTAAGAGAAAACTAAGGGAAAGTTTTAGCTTCTTGTCCCTAAATTGTTGCCCACAAAATGTTATCTTAGCCCTCCTCTTCGCACACTCCATTTACAAAGACCAAAATATGCATTAACACACAGAGAAAGGTGATACAGCCAATTGAAAAGAAAGTACGATAGGTGCCACTCCTCTTCTCCACCGTATTGGTTGCTCATTGCAGCAGCTGCCTCCCATCACTGTCACCCTGGCAGCCGTCCATTTTACTGAATGCAGGACTCTCAAGGTTCATCTTTACACCACTCTTCCCTCTGCATATAAGAACAGACAGCTGACTAAAACATACATTGCAGTCCATACTGGCATCCTTGAGTACACATTTACCTCGTGCTGCAACTTCCAATCCTACAGTAATTTCAAAAAGAGAAAAATTTGCTGAACATTCTGGTGTCTTGCATCATTTTAATAATATACCAAAATTGACCTGTGAAATACTTGACCAACCAGTCTTCTTTGAGCATTGAACAAAATATTCACGAAACTTGTTTTGAATAAGATGAGCACTACAATTGACTTTATTCAACCTAGAGAACAAGGTGGCTTGCTTCAGGTATTCTACAATGGATCCATTTCATGTGATCGATAAAATAATTGAGAAATTTGCGGCCAAACACACGAAACCGCTTTATATTTCATTGCTGAATTGCAAAATGGAATCAGACTTTATAGATACCAAAAGTTCTGAAGGTGTTGTGCCAACAGGGGTACCTGAAACATACCATATAGATAATGTATAATGACTTCACAGCTGCTCTGGTCTTCCTGAATAAAAGCAGGAAAATCCTGATAAAAAAAAAGGAGTCTGTCAAGACGATATAGTCTCTCCAGTGCTATTCAATGCTTGTCTAAAAGCATGTAAATGAATAGACTGGAAAGAAATAGTAATGAAGATTCGTACAAAGAAAGTCGGAAATTTATCTTTTGCCAACAATATTCCAGTCATGAGCAATGACTGCAATAAATATTGGAAAAATGACAATGCAGAATACAAAGCTATTGCCAGGTGTTCTAGTAAGAAAGCAAGAATTTGTAAGCAACAACTGGAACTTTAAATAAGTAGAAGATGGTGTCTATCTAGATCAAATATTAACAAGGGAGTCTGCTTTATGTGAAGGAAATCCACTGAAAAACACAGGTGAGTTGGCGTGCATACAGTAGACATTTTCGACTCATGACCAGTGACTTACCACTGTCACTAAAGCAGAAAGTGTACAACGGTTCATTTAACGAGTTCTAACATATTGAGAGTAAACAAGGAGAATAACAAAAAAAACTGAAAAAGAAGCTAAGGCATCAAATTGCCCAACCTTGGCTTCTAGTGAAGAAGCTAAAGACTACAAAGCATGCAATAAAAGGAAAAATGATAGGTGTAACCCTAAGAGTTGGGAAGACAGCAGAGTGGATAAGAGAAAAAACAGTTCATCCAATATCCTAGCAAGTATTAAAATAAATGCACCTGGGCAAGACACAGTATGAGGACATAACAGACGACGGTCAATCACAGCATCGAAATAGAAACCAAGAGATGTGAAACACCAACAGAAATGGCCAAAGGAAAGTAACGTGATGTAATTGAATTTTCAGGCATCAAGTGGAATCGGCCTATGTGGGAGAGGGTTCGTTCGGAGGGGCCTATACAAACCACATGAACATTATACAGATGATTATAATGTACAAATGTTTCCTTCATGTCACATGAGTATTCAAGGATAATCTTCACTGAAAAATGAAAAATGGGTTTTGGAAGGATAAGTTATTAAAACTTAATTGGCCCTAGAAAAATTACTCAAGTACTTTAAATAACAGTTTCACCTGGCATTATTCTTGCTCAACATTTGGTCAGCCATAAGCCTTGAGAATAGTGTGTCGCCTATCCCTAAGGCTGCTAGTATTATAGTACTATACGTAATTTAGGTTTGTCATAGGAAAATTAAAGTTTAACACCATATATGATCTGTTCACTTGTTCTTAAATGCAAAGCATTTTTTTTAGTCTAAGCCAATCTAACAAATTAAGGGTTAACAATTTTTAACAAAGCTATCACAGCGCTGTTCAATATGGGGTAAATTTACGAACCTTTACAATTAGCCTCTAAAATTTCTCACTGCATGCAAGATAACTGAGCTAAGTCCTGAAAGACACTTGCACACTGGTTGAAATGAAACTTAAAATGTGTACGACATGCATGATCAGTAATCTGATGCAGTACACAAGCCATGCTGTTTACACATCTCCCCCCCCCCCCCTCCGCCCTTTTCAATGAAATGTTTTCTGCCTAATTATATTAGGACTCGTGCTTCTATAAAATATAGTGCCACTGAAGCAGAAAAAGAGCAATTCAGTGAAAGTGTCACACTCACCAAGCTGGTCATAGCCTGAGGGGTGAGTGCATGACTTTGTAGCGTGCATAGTTAGTAGGCAGGGTAGTTGGGGCAGATAGGTGACGCCACGTTTGAAGCTCCAAGCCCTGCACTGGGCACCGATCTCTGCACCCTGGGCAGGCTCTCCAGACTTCCAAGCTTTGTATTTGAAGAAGGCATCTCCCCCGTACAGGAACATGGCCAAAAAGACAAAGAACTAGCAGTATTGGGGGAAAAAAAGAGCCAAGAGGACAAATGTCAATGTCATGACACTAAGCATCGTATCATCAGTGAGACCAAATGATATGCGAGAGTTGCATCTGCTTAACGCATTACAGCTGCTTGTGGTAGCGAGCAAATTCTGAGTGAATTTTATTTCAAGAGCAACAAGTTGGCATGAGCTCTACAATAACATAGCTGAGCTAGTTCGCTTGTATTCCCGTTAAGAGAGAGTGTGTGCGAACATGAACACAGGAGAGAAATAGAAGTGCCACAAATTCTAACTAACAAGTGAAAAGATGCACAGCAGCAGAAAAGAAAGCAGACGTGCAAACTTGCCTGCACATATTTCATGCATCTGTGTTTGCATGTCGCGTATTTTAAATTTGCTCTTGTGATAACTACAAACTAGTGGTGAAGAGTGCAACCTACACATCTTTAGTTCAAGACCTTATTCGTATCTCTATTGCTTCAGTGCTAAAATGCTGCTCAAGTCCTTTTTTTTAAGAACTATCACACATGAAAGCATTTCATGTGAAACATTTTTAGAGAAATTGCTAGTAAACCATGACTTTTTACCTTTCTCGGGAGCCCTTACCAAGTAAAATGTTAAGCACATTTTAATAAAAAAACAAAACTTTCATAAGTCTAATTTATACTGCTAGATTCACATGCGTATATAAACTTGGCGAAAAAATTGTGTTTCAAAGTTGGCCCGTCTCACTAGATATTGTCAATCGTTGTTGTATGTCTCAACAGACAAAATTTGTTTTTCAGCGACTCTAAGATCAGCTAGTGTATCTTCACGTACAGTGTCTCATACTTTGTCTTTTTGTAAATCCCATGCTCTTATTACAAAAGTGTATCTGCTGTAGTTGCTAAATAACTATGACATTTTTATGGGTGAGACCAGTTCACCTCGTAGTATTCTGGTCGTGAATAGCGGTGGATGTTGTAAAAAGTAACATAAATGAGTCCCAAAACAAGCTAGATTTGAACAAGTTCATTTTCTGTAGGTACATTAGAACTGTATTTGATCCATTAAAATGAAACCTGGTGTGTGTGACATCATCATTTATTGCAATAGAAAAAACAGCGTAAAAAAAACTTGGGGTGGCCTTGGTGTCGCATCACGGTAGGTTCTGCAATGTACTGTTAAATAGAATTTCCAGTGAAGTCTCCTCACTCTGTTTTGAAAGTGAAAATAGGTGCAAGACAAAGGCAATTAAAAGAAAACTGCAGACTGCAGGGTCACAGCTGCAAGATTTCACAGCACCAAAAACATTGTAAGGTATTCCTTTTTGAGCATCTGTTCACAAAAGCAAAGTTATAATTTCACGTCACGGCTGACAGTAACTTCCACACCTGCCGAGCGAAAGGGAACACTTTTTCTTCTGAACAATTTTTATTAACAAGCAAACTTGTCCAAGCACAGTGGCACACAACATAACTTGCAGTTTGAAAAATGTTGTGAGGCAGCACCACAGCAGGCCTTTGTACTAGTATTAATAATACTATATACCGGACTATTGACCCCTTAAACTGTTAATGTAGATTGTGAAACTACATCTTAATGTTATAAATATGTGTTCACTTTGAGTGTGAAATAATTTCATAGTTAACTAGTACACTACAATCACACACGGCATAGGACATTACATGTTGGTTCAACAGACGGCAGCAGGTTCGAAACAACTGTGTAATGAGTTCAGAGATAACGGCAGGAATAAGTGAGATATGATAGCATCAGCAACATTTGAGCTCTTGAAAGGTCTCTTTCAAATGACACTTTTTGTTGACCTGACAAAATTTCAAAACGTGGTTGAAAAAAAATCACCATGAAAAAAAGATCACTTGCACAAAAACAAGTAGACTAAAGATGCCAGGCCTGTGTGGGAGACTCAGCACAATCACAGCACAAGCTCGAAGAGTGGCCTTCCATAGAGCTCCCAGTAAACTTATGAGATCCCTAATGCAGGTGCACTAGCTAGGTACCCACTACACCAATCGGCATCATTGTGCAAAGTAACAAAGCATCCAGTGTGCGTCTGTAAGGTGTTTACATAGCTTGCATACTTTGCTGATGCTCCGGTCGATGATGATAAGGATGGCGAATTATGGTTCGGCCCTTTGGAATGAGTGGGAATCTTTCAACCCTCCACTCATTAAGTAGTTCACATGAGGTAATGTCTTATGCAAATCTACTCTGCTTTCAAGCAAACAACATGATTCGTCACCTAACATGCTGCCTGAAAAAAGGGTGTTCTCGCGAAGAATCTTCAAGCACTTGCACGACTTTACGGCAGGATGTGCGATCACCATCTGTATTCTGGCTTGGATTGCTCAAACACTGAGCTGTCTTTGTTGCTAAGGATGACAGCTGTAATGGACTCTGGTGGCAGTTGCAGACAATACTGCCTCTGGAACTGGCGATTGTGAGCTCATAAGTTACACTGCGAGAAGTTTCCTTTCTGTATAGTTATGACACAGATGGAAATCATATGACCCTAGCAATGAAGAACAGCTGTGGGATACGATTGTATGCTTATCACTGAAGAAATGACATACTTGGGCAGTGTATACAGCACGATTTTAAGCAAAAGCACATAATCTTGAATGAAAATTATCATTTGCTTGTTCCAAGTTAGGTGCTGGGGCCATTGTTTAAATTGTGTACTGTTGAGCAACAATAAGCCTCACATTGTATGCTGTGACCTGCATGCGTGAATCGAAATTGACAACTTCCTCCCATAGGTCGGCTAACTCACTCATGAGTCAACTCACTCAAACTTAGATCGGGCTGTGAGTCTGAGTAATATTTTTGCGAGTGTGAGTACAAGTGAGACTGGTTGAAGAAAGGTTTTGTCAGTGAGCGTCTGAATGAGTCCAAAGCACAAGATACTATAATTCTTGAGTGAATCTGAGTGAGTTCCACTAATGTTTTGCCGACTTATGGCACTATACACGCATCTTCACCATTACTATGAGCCTTACGTGCTTTCTTTTTATGCTGACGTCTACTCACTAGCAATCTAAAATGGTATTGTTCTTACACCATCTCAATATTTATTAATTATATGTGTGAATTACGTAGGAGGGTGCCCTGTACTTTCCCTCCACCAACTTTACTTTATTATTTTATTATTAAATTATTGTTTTAGTCACCAGCATACTGAAATTCAGAGTTGCGATGATTCACATAGATAGTCATGTAGATAAGAAAGAGAGCTAGGAGCAGATTAGAAACAATGCTTTCCACCAGTATAGAAGGAGCGAATCTGGGCTTTTTGTCCAATGAATGTTGTCCAATGAATGTCATACATGAGGACATCAAGATGCTGTATATGTCGAATTTTCAACTGAAATCTCACACTGCTTGCTCCAATTTTTCTGCTCATACCTTTTTACCTTGTTTATGATCAATTAGCTGTGTAATTGTTCTCTTTGCTTGCTTTTGAATGACTAGCTGTGCCATTCAACAATTACTTAGCCGTCTGCTGAGCAGAGTGCTGCGACATGCAGCATTAGCTTCCATATACATTAATTGCTCAGTTGTATTCGCATGCTGTTTCACTTACTTTTACCTTGTTCGTTTTACGTTCACTCCTGCCCAAGAACAACGTGTCTCCGAGATAACTAAAAAACGAATCAATAAATAGATCAGATGTTCAGCCCCAAGTCTGTCCTTAGAAAGTGGCATCATATATGCCTAGTGCTGCCTTCAAGGCAAGACTAATGTTGAAGAACAATTTTTAGGGGGAGTTCATGCTTTCTGAATAACATGATATCATGAAAAAAATCACTAGGAGAAAAATTAAAGCTAAGCTGTGGACAAACTGTGAAGAAAGCTACGCTGAGTGGACTGTGCATTTGCATGAACTGGACGAGGGAACAAAATTTTCAGCAAAGAGTAGGAACACACATCTTTCTGCGAGTGGTGTTCTGGTGCAATTTCATGGCATCTGTGTAAGGTATCAGAACAGGCAATTCGCTCCAAAATTTAACACCACTTAACATATTGTTGTTTTCTAATCCTGCTTCAAGTAAAAGTTCATCTAAGCTTGGCTGCTGTATGATATGTGAAACTGAGAACACAAATGTCATTTTAATGTAATCATGACATTATTTCTTAGATAACATGCATAGTGAAGTAATATTCTTTCACACAATAATTTATTTCAAAACATGTCACTGTCTAGAAAACCTGTTTGCAGTTAATGGGTTTACGGACTTATTCGTTTTGAAGCACAGTGAAGTGATAAATGTCAACAAAAAGACACAGACTAAAGGAGACATACATGTGCAGTGACTCACAAAATATTTCTGCTACTCTTCTTGCCAGCTTTCCTTTCTTGCGAAGCATATTTTTTGCAGTTCATTGTTCAATATTTGTATCAACAACACTTGTTTATTACATGTTTATAGACAGTAATAAAAAATGCGTACAATATTTGCAATAACTGTGTCTGCAAATACCACGTGTGTCTGTAATGTACAATTATGTTTTTGGAATTCAGTAGCCATTTTTTTTATTTCAGAATACACTTTTTGTTTAAATATTCTGGTTGCATGGACAACAGTGGACTATGCAGTACTACTTACAGTACTTATCTACTTCAGCATGACAGAGATATGCATTAAGATGGCATTTATGTACTGTTTCCTGCTTGGTGTTTGATTTTTTTTACCAGCTCAAAACATTTTTGAACGATAGTTTTCTATCAGTTTGGAAAGAACAACTGCGCTATCTACTTTTTAATGTGATAAGCAGTGCTGCCAACTCTAAGAAATCTTCTTTAAACCTAAGGAATTTTGGTTGTACTTAGGGGAAAAGCAAATTTGTCAACATCTAGGGAAATTTTTCGCTTCCACGTAAAGCAAGCAGATCGGCGGCGGGACCTCCCGCCCACAACCTCGTTTTTGTTCCTTCTTCCACTTTCTCTTTTACAACCCCCTCTGCACTAACCCAAAAGCACTGTGCCATGCCCAGTAGCTGTTCTGAGGGGTGCAAAGGGGCGACGAGGCCCGTCTCTGCCCTCAATGCGTCAGGGCTTTCCTATACTTCATTGCAGTTCATTCTAAATGCCGTCCGTTTTCGACATCGATTGCCGGAATCCCGGCTTGTACCTAAGAAAAAGTGCTCGCTCTCGAGCCCGCCAAGTATATGTTTTCCTTCACACCAACCTCCCAATTGGTCACCTTTCACCCGCAGCGTTATCTGTTTGGTTTTTGTTCTTTTTTATCAGTTTAGCTTTTTTGCGAACGCTGCCACGTTGCTAGAGTGAGCTGCCCCATGGAGCCACAAGGCTGAAGCACGGCCAGAGCAGTAGGCTGCATGTACGCGATTATTTGCAGAGCTGAAAAAAAACTTACAAAGAAAAGCGACTGCTGGAAGACTGCAAGGATATATTTGAAACGAATATATGGCAGTCAACATTTGTAATAAACATGTCTCTTCGTAACCATACAGCAGGTTGCGAGGGATAAACTCCCAACCGGCATATAATATGCTTTCATGATTAAACTATTTTTCGTCACAATATCCTGTATCAGATATTATCAAAAAGCTTGAGATCACGTTTTTCGGGACATTGTTTAAAAGGAATGTAGGCGTGCATAACTTCATGTTTTATAAGAATATCATCAAGCATTTTTTGAAGTAGAGGAAGGTGTCTGAAAGATCGACTGAGAGAACACGCTAACAATGTTAGAAACGGGAAAGATGGTTTTCTTGCTCGGCACTGCACTGAGTCCAACTGTGTGCCTCTTTTCAAGGACACATTGACGCTGTACAAGCACAAGAATGAGGGCACCTGAGTCATCTTCGAGGCCGCGCAGACGGCACACGAACAGGTGTCTTGCATTAGCAAGCCCTCCGTGTCTCTGCCCGAGAAGGAACTAAGGTTCCTCGAAGGTTTTGGTGCACGCAAGTAGTTGTATTGTCGCGTGCTTGTAAAAAAGAAAGACAATGGCAGTTGTGCATGTGCTATGAAGTACAATGAAATGGATGAAAAAAAAAGAACTCTCTTGCGCGTTCTATTAAAAGGACCGACCTGCTTCTGGTGTCTCAATCTCTGTGGCAAGACCTTTGTTTTGACGTCGTGACACTGGTGGAGGTGCAGGGTAGGGGGAACGCAGAGGGCCCGAAGTTCCTCACGCAGTATTTCCCTAACCATTTGTCGCAGAGAACTTTCGCATACGGCAGTGTTTTGAGCTGCAGCACTTACTGCCGTGTGGTTCGGCAAGCGGTCGAAGTGTCGGTATCGTTGTTGCAGTGCGTGCTCGATGACTGTCGCCTCTTATGAATTCATCTACTGTTGTAGGTGGATTTCGTACGAGGCCCGCAAACACTGGTTCCTTAACACCCTGCATTAGGTGACGCACCTTCTTCGCCTCGGGCATGTCAGGGTCAGCTTGTCGAAACAGACGGATCATACCCTCTGCATACATGGCAGCTCTTTCGTTGGGTTTCGGCACGCGGACCTCAATCAGTTGCTGTGCGCGATACCGTCGGTCCGAGTTAAAAAATGTAGTGAGGAGCTTTCGACAGAAATATTACCAAGATTGGAATGTAGCCTCATGGTTCTCATACCACGTGCGAGCGCTGTCTTCTAGTGCGAAATATGCACGGCCAAGTTTGTGCTGTTCGCTCCAGTGGTTGGATACAGTGACCCGTTCGAACTGTTCGAGCCAGTCCTCGACATCCTCGTACTCTTCCCCATGGAAAACTTCAGGAACGCGAGGATGTTCAAGAGTCACCTGCGATGGAAGAGTGGTCTGCGATGGCGGATAACCGTGGATGTAATAGGAGCTGCCATGCTGGAAAGAGGCGGAACAGGTGCGGACTCCGGACTTATGCCTAGCATGCACCGACTGAATCGGTGCACTGGCCAGAGTCGTGACGAGGGGCCGAGTTATTTCTGGACTAGGTGAACGGGTTCGAGCAAGACTGTCCTGCATCAGGTTGTAGGCTCCAGCACCTCCACCAGTAAGCGCCAGGATGCCCCTCGCGATGGAAGTGCCTTCCATGTACAAAAGAGCGACTCTGTGCTCCGCTATCACATCTTTATAGTAAGGCCACCCACTGGACACCGACACAAGGCAGCAGGATCTCGGTGGGAGTGTCACATCGTCGGCTATTCGCAAACGGCCGCGTGGTTCGTCGCTGCTGTTGTCGGCATACGGATGTGCGCAAAACGTCACGTGCTTGTCAAAAAGAAAGACAATGGCAGTTGTGCATGTGCCATGAAGTACAATGAAATGGATGCAAAAGAAGAACTCTCCTGCGCGTTCTATTAAAAGGACCGACCTGCTTCTAGTGTCTGAATCTCTGCGGCAAGATCTCTGTTTTGAATATTACCTTTACTTTTCTGTTTCATTTCCTTAAGACTTTTTTTTGCCTTTTTTCTATGCTTTTGCTTTTTTTTCCTCCCTTACTCATGTTTTGCTCTTTGTACCATATGGTTTTTGTCACATGGTTACTGTCTCCTTTGTATATTTTCGCGCTCCGCACAATAAACTCAGTTGGAAGTTGGCGCTGATGTCCTTCGATCGTGTCCTTCTTGTCTCTGTGTCGTCGTTTTGTTATCGTCATGCCATACCAACTAGCCCAAGCTGCCACACTAAGTTGCTTGAGTAAGTTAGATCGTTTGGCTGTGTATTTGGCTCTGCGAGTCGTGCAGCTTTTATGTGGCTAACATGGTTTTTAGAACCGGTGCCCCGTGGTGATTTTGTTTACATCGTGGTGACTGCGCTTGCTCGATCGGCAGACGTCACAGGCTGAAGCGCGCTGCCTTGCCACAACAGATAAGCAGTCGTCTCTATTATTTGTAGTTGTACTCTGCCCTGTTGACTGCTATTCCGTATGTAATAGTAAAAAAATGCCGGTCAACGTCAGATAGCATGATAATATAGGGATATGCTGCCAGGATTCGAGAACACTTTCCCAGATGCTTCCCATATGTAGTGCTGAATTCTTTGGTCATCCTCTCATTACACTGATATTTTGGAATGGCGAAATTAAATTGTGCTTCGGATTGCCCATTTGGGATTGAGAGAACAACAATAGTGTAATTGTAATGACCCTAAACACCCGCAACTTACGTACATAGCGGTGAAGCCGAACGTGTAAACGCCAGTACCTTTATTGGGTGCTTCTTCGCAGCTCACTAGTATGACACTGAAGCCGAACTTAATTATGTATTGCATCACTTGTTGTATTTGCAGGCATAGAGATGAGCGTTTCAAGTTCAAACCAGTGCGTATTTTTCTTTACTTTTATCCAACAACTTAATCTTTTAAAATTATGTGGATATATTTGTCATGGATTTCCCACCGAAATCCTAAGCTCTCATATTATGGAAGAACATGTCATCATTTAGTGTCTCCTACACACTGCTGTAACAGAGAATGAACATGTCGGCTGTTTCTCATGCTAATACATACTGGGCGTTAGAAGGGCCATGTGATGAATTTGTAAGCTACTATTCAGTCGAGCTGACATTTTCAAAGTCACGGATCTTGCAAAGCTTAGCTCTGAAAAACACTTCAGGTATATAAATGTTCGCTCTATTCCGAGTAGAGCCCAAGGTATGCAAGCTTGTTCAGCTAACATCTGTGGCATCCCCTCCTGGTCCTCTTATGCCTAAGCTTCCAAGAGACACTAGCAAGCTTTTGCTTCTCAAGTTTTGTTTACTTCAGCTTAACTCTGATTCTTCCATATAATCTACTAGGCAAAATCACGTCCTTGAGGAGGAAGTCGGCGACATCTGTGGCGCAGCTTGTTGGGAGAGCTCGTGTGATGGCATAACGCCTGGCATAGTCGGTGGCCACGGCTATCCACTTGTTACCCGAGGAAGACAAGGGGAAAGGGCCAAGTAGGCCCAAGCCAACGCGGAAGAACGGTTCTGACGGAATATCAAGTGGTTGAAGGCGTCCGGCGGGAAGTGTCGATGGCGTTTTGCGGCGCTGACATTTCTCACAAGCTGCAACGTATCTTCTGACTGAGCGTGCAAGCCCTGGCCAGTAGAACCGTCGGCGTATTCGGTCGTAAGTGCGTGACACACCAAGGTGACCAGCAGTCGGAAGGTCATAAAGTTCATGTAGAACTTCCGAGCGAAGGTGTTTCGGAATGACAAGCAGCAGAGCCGGTCCATCCGGCTCAAAACGTTGGCAGTATGATACACCATCGTGGAGCACGAATGAGCGATCGGACTGACTGGAAGATGGTGATTCAAGGCGCTCAATGATAGCACGCAAGGACGCATCATAGCGCTGCTCGTCGCCGATGCATGTCATTTGCGAAAGGGAAAAGACGCAAGGCTGGGTGTCGGTGTCATGCATAGTGCTCGACTCAGTGACCGGGTAGCGCGACAGGCAGTCTGGGTCCTGATGTAGGCGTCTGGACTTGTACATCACCGTAAAGGTATACTCTTGGAGTCGCAGCCCAGCGCCCGAGCCGACCAGTAGGATTCTTCAGTTACGTAAGCGAACATAGCGCATGATGGTCAGTTATCACCGAGAAATTAGTGCCATATAAATATGGGCGGAACTTTGAGACTGCCCAAACAAGAGCAAGACATTGACGCTCCGTAATAGAATAGTTGTGCCCAGCAGCTGTGAGGAGGCGGCTAGGGCAGACGACAACTCGGTTGTGTCCCCGTTGGCGCTGGGCTAACACGGCTCCGATTGCGTGACCACTAGCATCGGTTCGAACTTCCGTCGGAGCGAATGGGTCAAAGTGAGCCAATATGGGTGGAGTCGTCAGTAGCGTGATTAGGTAAGAAAAAGCAGCAGCTTGGTCGGAACCCCACGTAAATGTGACGTCTTTCTTTAGAAGCTCTGTGAGGGGTCGAGCGATGGCTGCGAAATCTTTCACAAACCTTCTAAAATAGGAGCAAAGTCCTACAAAACTCCGGACGTCTTTGGCTGACTGGGGTACAGGAAAACTGGTGACTGCACGAATTTTCTCGGGGTCCGGCTGTACACCAGAGGCGTCGACAAAGTGGCCCAACACTGTAATTTGCCGGCGTCCGAAGCGGCACTTCGACGAGTCCAATTGGAGGCCTGCAGTGCGGAATATGTCGAGAATAGCTGACAAAGGCTGAAGGTGGGTCTCAAATGTTGAGGAATATACAACGACATCGTCAAGATAACAAAGACATGTTGACCATTTGAATCCTTGTAGAGAGAGTCCATCATGCGCTCGAACGTGGCTGGGGCGTTGCATAGCCCAAATGGCATAACCTTGAACTGATATAGGCCGTCTGGAGTTACAAATGCAGTCTTCTCTTGGTCTTTTTCGTCGACAGCAGTCTGCCAGTAGCCGGAACGTAGATCTATTGTGGAAAAGTATCGGGCGCCGTGGAGACAATCGAGAGCGTCATCGATGTGGGGTAAAGGGTAAATGTCCTTTTTCGTGATTCTATTCAGATGACGGTAATCCACGCAGAAGCGCCACATGCCATCTTTCTTTTTAACGAGCAGAACGGGGGACGCCCAAGGGCTCGAAGAGGGTTCAATAATTCTTTTGGCTAACATCTTGGTGACTTCTTGTTGAATTATTTTACGCTCGGTGGCAGACACCCGGTGTTGTCGCCGATAATTGGGATGAGAATCACCTGTGTTAATGCGATGCGGTGCTTGACGAGTGAAGTCTGGCCGAGTGGACGGTGGTCGATGTCGAATATGTCGCGGTATGAAGCCAGAAGGCCGCATAGCGCGGTTGACTTCTCAGGTTTGAGGTCCGGGGCGATCATGTAGCGTAAGGTCGCATCGAGGCACATGGCATCCTGCGAGTGATGTGGGTGCTCGGGAAATACGTCTGCCGTAAAACAGGTGACGTAGTCGTCAGTTAAGGGCCTTAGTGTGGCGACCGAAATGCCTTGGGGTAGCACTTGTTTTATGAAACCGAAATTGATAACAGGTAAATATGTTCGGTTAGAGGTGCTTACGACAGAGTGTGGGACAGTAATGTCACGCGCCAGGAGAACATCAGTAATCGGCGTCACGATATAATCACCGTCTAGCACGGGAGAGGGTGTTGCCGATTCGATAAATGTGAGAGCTTTAGGCGGTATCCGGAAGAAGTCAGTGGTGCATAAGCTGTTTGGGAGTTCAGGGTGAGAATCCGGGAGAAGAGGAAGTTGTAGACAGAGAGTACCGGCAGCACAATCGAAGAGGGCAAAATGCGCCGATAGGAAGTCCATGCCGAAGATTAGGTCGTGGGGGCAATTTTCAAGCACCGTAAATAAAACGTGAACATGGCGGCAGGCAATACTAACACGAGCGGTACACATTCCAGTGATGGCCACAGTTCCACCATCAGCGACACGGAGGGCTTTAGTTGCTGCAGGCGTGAGGACTTTTTTGAGCAGGCGACACAGATGAGCACTCATTACGGACACTTGAGCTCCGGTATCGACTAACGCTGTCAAAGAAATACCGTCCACATACACCTCAATCAAGTTCGTATCAGTGGGGAGCGTCCATGGAGGATTTGGATCATTCGCAAGCGATGCAGCACTACCTCCCGGAGCTGCATGATCTAGTTTTCCGTCCGAAAGGTTCCATAGTTGACCAGCGATGGATAGCGGCGTGTGGGGCGATGGGGAACGGCGGCGTTGAGGTGGCGGCGAACGAGCCGTGGAGCGGCTATTGGGGATGTCGGAAGATGGGTACACACGACTGGGCGAATACCGACGGGAGTCCTCCTATGGTCCGGGAGATATGGCCAACTCGGTGGCAGCGGAAGCAGATCGGCTTGTCGTCTGCAGTTCTCCATTCCGCCGGATTGCGGCATCGCGGAATAAAGTGTAAGTCATGGCGTGGTGCATTTGTTGTCAATGGTCTGGAGACGGGTCGGGAGACAGGGCAGGCCACAGGAAAACCAAGCTTTGTAATTTCCCGCCTCACGACGGCTTGAATAACGGAGACCGACGGAGGCGTTTGTGCGGCGCCATGGTCGAGCTGATGTGGAGGAAATGGTGCCGGACTTGACGTCTCAAGCTCCCGTCGAACTATTCGTGTCACGCTGTCCTGCATGGGTAGTGCGGCACCGAGATCGGTGCAAGTGGATGTAACAGCCGTGTTTGGTAGCCGCGTAAATTAAGCAGAACACGGCGGCTTTTGGCCATTTCGAAGCGGCGGCATTCCTTGATAGTCATGTCTACGGTCGTGACGTTAGTGTAGACGAGCAAATTGAAGGCATCGTCCGCGATGCCCTTAAGTATGTGGGCCACCTTGTCACTCTCTGTCATTTGCTCGTCGACTTTTCGGCACAACGCGAGCACATCCTGTATGTACGAGACATACGACTCTGTTGACGACTGCACACGAGTGGCGAGTTCTTTTCGAGCTTCCATTTGGCGACCGGACGGGTCCCCAAAGATGTCGCGTAGTCGCTCTTTGAAGGTATCCCAGATGGTGAGCTCGGTCTCACGGGCGTCGAACCAGACCCGTGGGGTGCCGTCCAAGTAAAATATTACGTTGGCGAGCATCATGGTAGGGTACCATCGGTGTGTGTGGCTAACACACTCTTACATACGGAGCCAGTAGTCGACGTCGAGCCCAGGTTGTGCGGAGAATGTACCGGGATCACGGGGGGTGGGCATCGTCATGTATGTAGTGGCTGGAGCTACAGATGGAGACGCTGACGGGCTATTGTCATTGGTATATGGCCGGAGACTGAACGGTGCGGCCACTGCGAAGCTTCGTGACGAAGACGGGGAACCCCGCACGTCCACCAAATATGTTACGGAAAAGAAGAGACGCCGTAACGACGAGGCTGGGGATTAGATATATTCAAAACCAGCGGGAATGGCGTGCCCGGTTCACCAGCGATCGAGCGGAGACAACTTTTCGTCTTCCTCGTGAGGAACACACGTGCGTCGCCCCCTAGAATATCAATATACATGCATGTAGCAATATATATATATATATATATATATATATATATATATATATATATATATATATATATATATATATATATATATATATATATATATATATATATATATATGTAAGGGAAAGAAGTGTATACTTATGGGCTCATATTAATGAGATCTAACAGACAGTAATGCCAAGGAATGTACAGGGGAAGTTATTAGAACCAATGGAATGTAAATAAGAAGAAAGAAAAGTGGATGAAAAAATAACGAGCCGTGAGCAAAATTCGGCAAAACATTTCTTACTCATGACGTGTAAATGCGCGGATAGGGCAATGACACAGGATAGACATTACAGCAGACTAGAAACAAGCAAATGAAACACAATATAATATATATATATATATATTATGAAGTCTTGGTAGTCTGGGTCGCGACAGCGTTTAATTGAGGAAAGACTTCGCAAAACGAACGGGCAGAGCCAGTACACAGACGATGACGATGATGATGAACCAGAGTGGCAATGAGGACAAAGAGACAAGCGGATGATGGTGATTGCGATCATGCAGGGATGAGGACAATGCAAGTAACAAATGCCCACACTAATTCCCCCCACTTGAAAGCGGACATCCTGGCCGCCGTAAGTCAAAGTGACGGGGAACGTCGCGTGAAAGGTTTCATGCGACAAACGTGGACAATCTCTGTGCTGCGGTAGCGGCGGTCTGTTGGGGCGACGAGTGGTGTCACACGATAATTAACTGGAGAAGTCTGTTCTAAAACAATGTATGGGCCGATGAAGCGTGGTTGGAATTTGTCACAGAGACCAGGAGTGCGAATAGGTGTCAAAAGCAGCACCTCGTCACCAGGTTGGAAAGACACAACGCGGTGGGATTCGTCATAGGTGATCTTTCGCTCGTGCTGTCTCGCTTCAGTATTGATGCGAGCCTGATGGCGAGACTGAGCCAGGCGGGAAATGTATTCTTCGCTAGAAGACTGACACGAATTCCCATGGCTGCTAAAGAAGGAGACGTCGAGAAAGGTAGTCGGGGTGCGTCCGTACACGAGGTAAAACGGTGAGTAGCAAGTTGTTCGCTGAACGGCGGTGTTGTAAGCGAATGTCAGGAATGGTAAAAGAGTATCCCAGTTTTTGTGGTCGGGTTGGACGTAAACGGCTATCATGTCTGCAAGGGTTCGGTGAAATCTTTCTGTGAGACCATTTGTCTGAGGGTGGTAGCTTGAAGCTGTCTTGTGAGTAGTTCCAGAAGCGCGGAGTACTTCATTTACCATTTGTGACAGGAACACTTTGCCGCGATCACTAAGCAGTACACGAGGAGCCCCATGACGCAGTATTATTGCGTGAAGAATAAAGTCTGCAACTTCCACAGCTGAGCCTGTGATAACAGAGGAAGTCTCAGCGTATCGTGTCAGGTGGTCCACGGTGGTCACTATCCATCGTTTGCCAGCAGATGTGACGGGGAGAGGCCCGTAAAGGTCAACACCTACAACCTCGAAAGGCATTGACGGGCACGGAAGTGGCTGGAGAGGTCCAGCAGGTGCTGACGTGGGGAGTTTACGACGCTGGCATGGGTAGCAGGAACCGACGTACCGCGCTACACTAGAAGAAAGGCCAGGCCAGTAATAACGACATCGAATGCGGTCAAGAGTTTTTTTAAAACCAAGATGACCAGCAGTCAAGTCGTCGTGGAAGGCTTCGAGCACCTGAAGTCGAAGAGAGCGTGGCAGTACAGGAACCCAGCGCTGACCGTCAGGGTGGTAGACGTGGCGGTAGAGAACCCCATTGTCCAGCTTAAAGTGCAGGAGTTGACGACGGAGTCGCGCGTTTGGTGGATGAGAAACTCCCGAAAGGTGGTCCATCATGCGTCTGCAGTATGAATCGGACCGCTGGTGGGAGATAAATGTTGCCTGGTCGTCCGAAAAGGGTTGCGTTATTGATGCGAGCGTATGAACTTTGGTAGATGTGGCGTTTGAGTTCTCACCAACGCTGATATGGGTAGTTGGAAGCGGGCAACGAGATAAAGCATCGGCGTCTCGATGTTTTCTGCCTGACTTGTAAGTTATGTCAAAGTCGTACTCCTGCAAGCGTAGTATCCACCGACCCAAGCGTCCGGACAAGTTTTTCAGTGTAGAAAGTCAGCATAAGGCATGATGGTCCGTAACGATTGTGAAGTGACGGCCGTGGAGATAGGGACGGAACTTCTGGACCGACCAAACCACAGCCAGACACTCTTGCTCAGTTATAGTGTAGTTCTTTTCAGCAGGGGTGAGTACGCGACTGGCATATGCAACAACTTTCTCTAGGGAAGACTTGTCACGTTGTAGAAGAACGGCTCCTATACCAAGGCCGCTAGCGTCGGTATGAAGGATAGTCGGTGCGGCTTCGTCAAAGTGGCAGAGCAGAGGTTCAGACGTGAGTGACCGCTTCAACAGCTCGAATGCCGTTTCACATTCTTGAGACCACAGAAAGGGGACGTTCGAAGCGAGTAGTTGGTGTAATGGAGCAGCAATAGAAGCGAAGTTCTGGATAAACCGGCGAAAATAGGAGGCGAGGCCAAGGAAACTGCGAAGCTCCTTTGGTTTTTCGGGACGCGGAAAGTGAAGGACTGCAGAAATCTTGTCAGGGTCGGGCCGGATGCCATCTTTGTTAACGACATGTCCTAAGACCTTGATAGATTTGCTAGCGAAAGAGCATTTCTTAGTGTTTATTTGAAGCCCGGCGCTGGCAAGGCACGTCAGAACTTGATCCAGTCGTTCTAGGTGCTCAGGAAACGTTGACGAAAAGATAATAATGTCGTCCAGGTAGCACAGGCAACTTTTCCATTTCAGACCGCGCAGCACGGTATCTATCATGCGCTCAAAAGTCGCGGGTGCGTTGCAGAGCCCGAAAGGCATCACGTTGAATTCATATAGCCCGTCGGGGGTTGCAAACACCGTTTTATGCTTATCGTCTTCATGCATGGGGATCTGCCAGTACCCAGAACGCAAGTCGATGCTTGAAAAGAATTCCGCGCCTTGTAGGGAATCAAGGGCGTCGTCAATGCGTGGCATAGGGTACACGTCCTTGCGTGTGATCTTATTGAGCGCCCGGTAGTCCACGCAAAAACGCACAGAGCCATCCTTTTTGCGGACCAAAACAATGGGAGACGACCAAGGGCTAGATGAAGGACGGATGACTTCCCGTTTAAGCATGTCCGCAACGTTTTCTTCTATAATTTTTCTTTCAGTCAGAGACACGCGGTAGGGTCGGCGGTGTACGATAGATGTCCCAACAGTTTGAATTCGATGTGCTGTAGTATTAGTGCGGCCCAGCTTAGACGAGCAAATGTCGAAAGAATTTGCATGTTTCTGTAATATTGCGAGCAGCTGCTGCCTCTGTGAATATGTCAATTCGCTGCTGATAGTGGTGGTAAAGGCGGAGGAAGAAACATGCTCACCGAGGCAAGGCTCTTTGGATGCGATGGCCTGAAGTGGCGTGACAAATACAGGCTCGAAGTCAGCAACAAGGGCCACAGTAGTGCCCTGTGGCAGTAAGATCTTCTCCGGTGTAGAGTTGACAGCGGTGACAAGTGCCGAGCCATTGCAAAAACGAACGACACCGGACGGAAGAACTATACCTTTGCGAACGCAAAGTGGTGACGGTGAGACCAATACATCCCCGTGATAGATGTCGTTGGACGTAATGCTGACAATTTGCTCTTGTAGTGGCGGCAGTTCGATGTCTTTCGCAGCGACCAGACGAAGTGGCTTCTGATTGTCGTCGTCAAGCATGTAGTCCGTGTCAGCGAGGTGAACGACGCGTTGTCCACAACAAATCGCCGCGGAAGCAGATGATAGAAAATCCCACCCTAAAATTAGTTGGTGAGAGCAGCGGGACAGGACAGCAAACTAGACATGATGGCGGATGCCGTCGATGAAAACACGCACAGTAGAAAACGCGGAAGGGCGAATGACGTTCCCCTGGGCAGCAACTAATGTGGGGTCATCGTAAGGCATCATTACTTTCCTTAAATGTTCACACAAATCAGCACGTATCACAGACAATGTCGCACCTGTGTCCACCAAAGCATCGACTCGCACTCCTTCCACTTCCACAGAAACCATGTTACACGGGCCCGATGGAGGAATTTCAGTTCTGATTCCGAATGCAGTTTTTCCTCCACAAACTGCATCACTTAGTTTTCCGAATGAATTTCAGAGGTGAATGAGGCGGGCCGAAGTGGAGAAGTGGAACGGCGGAAGGGCGAAGGCGAGCGGCGTCTCGTGTTTCGGCTGTTTCGTGGTGCAGTCGATGCAGGAGGAGATGGAGAACGGTGCGGGGGAGACGAATAACGCCGACCTTGATAAGACGCCACGGCGTACAAATCCCGTTCACGCACGTCGTTCCGACGCTCATCTTGCTGGCGCATTCGGCAGAAACGAGATATGTGGCCGCGATAGCCACAGTAGTAGCAAACAGGGCGAGACGAGCGCCACGGTGGGGAATAGAAGACATTCGGGGCACTTGTAGATAGCGTGGTCAGGTGGGCCGGAGGGTCAGGGGTACGGAATGGTAGTTGACCGGGGGAGCGGCAGCAACTGACGCGTAGGATGGACGCGGCAATGTCGCGTGGGCGTCGCTGGGAGGCACGGCAGCAACTTCAGGGTACGTGGGTATGGGGCGTAAAGCATGTGGCTGTACGGGCGCAGAGCCAGTCAGGGATGTAAGTTCCTCCCTGATGATGTCACGTAAGGGCATTCCCGAAGGCTGTGTAGGTCGTGGTGTAGGAGGTGTGAAGCCCATGGACCGCAATTCTTCGCGTATAATGTCCCGGATGAGGTCGCGCAGGTGGCCATCTGACGTGGAGTGGTGGTCGCCAATGTCTGGTTGGAGGCGAACCGAGTCCAGCGCATCAAGGCGCTGGCATGTCGTCACGACATCAGCGATGGTAGCTGGGTTTTGCACAGCGAGTGCATTAAAGGCAACAGGCCCAATGCCTTTCAATACGTGGCGCACTTTGTCCGATTCCGGCATGCATTGATTGACACGCCGGCACAGTGCGAGGACATCCTCGATGTATGATGTGTACGATTCACCGGGATGTTGTCGGCGAGTATCAAGTGTCCTCTTCGCGACGGCGGATCGAATGTCCGGGGTGCCAAAAACGTGTCGCTGCTGCTGCTGGAAGGTAGCCCAGTCAGGTAAGTCAATGACGTGGTTAAAATACCATGTCTTTGCGACTCCGGTCAGATAAAATGGGACGTAACGCAGTTTGGCGGCCTCGTCCCACCGATTAGCGACACTTACGCGGTCGTAGTCGTCGAGCCAGTCTTCTACGTCTCCTCCACGACGACCAGCGAAGAGCGGGGGTTCCCGCTGATGTCCGTGTATGTAAATAGGAGGGGCAGCTTGCGTCGGTGCATGGTTGATGACATGAGCGCCGGTAGGCTCGGTCTGGGGCATGCTGCCTGACAGTGGGCGCAATCGGCGGCCTGAACGAAGCTCCAGCGGGTAGAGCGGGCTGCGGGAGGTAAGAGGACCGAAAATCCACCTCCACCACGTATGAAGTCTTGGTAGTCTGGGTCGCGACAGCGTTTAATTGAGGAAAGACCTCGCAAAACGAACGGGCAGAGCCAGTACACAGACGATGACGATGATGATGAACTAGAGTGGCAATGAGGACAAAGAGACAAGCGCATGATGGTGATTGCGATCATGCAGGGATGAGGACAATGCAAGTAACAAATGCCCACAATATATATATATATATATATATATATATATATATATATATATATATATATATATATATATATATATATATATATATATATATATATATATATATATATATATATATATATATATTCATGAGTAAGAAATGTTTTGCCGAATTTTCTACTCAGCTTAAATGCGAAAAAAAAGGCATACGCTGTTTAGAGAAACAAAAAAAAAGGTGTGGCAATGATTCATATTGTGTAAACTCTACGACGGAAAAAGCCGTACGCATGCGGCTGTGTTTAGCAAAAGTAGAAACGATTCGTAGTATAGTAAGTGCTCCATTATATATGCGTGAAGGTTGCAAGCAGCTCTCCCGAACAAATAAAAGAAAAACCGCCAGGCCTGCGCAGAACGCGGAGAGCATTTAAAGCGAAAGCTGAAAGAGCAGCCTTTTTAGAGCCCATTTTAAACGATAATGGGGCAACTACTGCAATCACATTTGCGTGGCACCCATTGTGCTATGAATTGTATGAAGCGTTCGCTAAGCCAATATTCGTCATTCTTCGAAAAAGTCTGGTACTCGTGCCACAGAATGTAACAGGGGTGGCACACTAGGCAAGTGCCCCCCCCCTATTCCCCCCTCCCCCCGAATTTTTTTGACGAGGCATGGAGAGTATAAAATGGCCATATTAAGGCGGTGGCATTAGAGGCGCGAAAATGGGTTATTTTAGCGATTCACGGGCCGCTCTAGCGTCGCTGAAAAGTCCTATAAAACTCTTTCTAAGCGCTTCCCTGTTATGTGAGACCTTGAAAGAACACGCAGAAGCGAGAGAAATGAACCACTTGACTGCATTTCAATGGATACCAGAATATGACGGCGCGTGCGACCACACCTACCTCTGGCCGACTGGGCTCGCCCTACGCCATCTCCTGACGCCGACAAGAGCTCTCGCTGAGTGGTGCCCCGTCCTCGTACTTGTCCGACCTTGTTCGTCTTTCCTATCTTCTGGACATGCCGCTGTCCCTGCGCCACGCTCTCTCCTTCCCCCCCCCCCCCCCTCTCCCTACCTTTTAATCCTTCCTTACCCCCCCCCCCCCCTTGTGAGCTACTGTTGAGGTGGTCTCTCCCGGAGAGACAGTTACGGGGCTCACTTTTCTCTTCTTTTTTATCTAAAAATCACTCCCCCCTCCCCCCTAGGAGGAGAAGCCCGTGGACACAAGGAGCCTGTGCAGGCTCCTGCTCTCCCCCGTGCCTATAACCTGAGTAGTGCAAGGGCCATCTTGTCTGTCCTCCGTCGAGTGTTTTAGTTGGCTTCCGCGAAACGTGTTTTATTTTGCTTTTACGTCTCGTGTTTTATTTTGCTTCCACGACTACACCAGCGAGTAGGAGGCGCAGCACAGGCTTTCCCTCCCCTGTGCGCTGGGAGAGGGTGTGTCTGTGTCGGTGGTTTCTTGCTGGACGCTGTAGGGGTACTGCTACAGCTGCGAAGAGAGGAGGCAGACCCAGATGGGGTGTGGTTGCCGCTACATTTGTTTTAAAGACGATATTTTTTTCTTGGAGTACTTCGACACACAGACAAAAAAAAATTTTTTTATGGCCAACTCTGGACCGTCCGGCAGGCCGAGGATGCCGCCCGAGTCCAGGGACTACGAGCCACCGCCTAAAGCCACCGAGATCAAATGGTGGTCCCCATTGTGTTCAATCAAGTCTTTTCTCTCTCTAAGGATTTTAACGGTTCCTCGATGCTCGCGCCGAGGTGGAGTCTCCCTTTGCAGGGTGGAGTCTCCCTTTGTAGGAGTGAGTGCTGCCTTTCGATCGGCGGCCGCCATTCGGCTCCCCAGTCTCGTTCCGGCTGGTTGAGTGAGACACGTGCGCGGTGTTTTCTCTGACAAAATGTCCGGGTGTCGCGTGCCACAGTGCACAAACCACTCGCTAAACGACTATAGGATGTTCAGGTTTCCGAAATAGTCGAAAAGGCGACTCGTGTGGCATGTAAAAATCAAGCGCGACAAGTGGCAACCCATGGACCGTTCGTGTCAGTGCAGCGTAAGTTAAGCCATTTCAGCCTTTCGAGAGTGATAACCTGAAGCGCTGTCACACGGGCACTTTTGATCGCGATCGCGCCTGATGTGATTGACTATCTTACACTAGCCGCAGAAGGACGCCAATCAATGTTTAGAAATTTGATTACGATGGGGTTTAACCGTGATCACCAGTGCTCCGGGTGCAATACACGTTCATCTGCATGCTGTGTACATACGTATATAACTATTTACTTTTAGATAGTACAAAATGCGTTGTCTGAAATGCGAAGCATTCCTTAGCGAACTTTGCTGACTTTGAGCGTGTCTGTCTGTCTATCTATCTATCTATCTATCTATCTATCTATCTATCTATCTATCTATCTATCTATCTATCTATCTATCTATCTATCTATCTATCTATCTATCTATCTATCTATCTGCTTACGTTTGGGTGCTCTCGTGGTATTTGGCGTGGACCAAAATTAGCATGGGAGGAAAAGACGGTTTGACGAACATGACGCGCTGGTCAACTTCGGAGATGAATAATGTCACAATCGCGTCACGTACGTCGTCAAACACTTCCCGCCAGACAGTGGCACATACCCACGGGCGGGTATATGGCGCTGGTATGCCGGTATGTGCCACAAATGATTGACACTTCGTAACAACCCAGGAACGACGAGAACACACATGAACAATTTCAACGCGCGAGCATTAAGAAATACCCGACATCGGTAGCGTCGAGACAACGAATTCAAATATTAAATGTCAGGGTCCCAGCTGGAATCAAACCCAAGCATTCTGCGTGGCAATGAAGCATTTTACCACCAAGCTACGCCAGGTCTCGGAACTACTTATCAAATAGACACTAATCTTCATAAAATGTCAAGAGTAGTTGCAGTGCTGCCTACCCAATTTTATAAACATTGCATATGTACTCCTTTGATGCAGCCGTCACGTCGGGTTAACGTCAATTGTGGTTAATTGCCGTGCGCTTAAGTTGATTTATGTAGCAGTGTCCAGGGCCAGCACCCTTGCGAACATCAGCGCTTCATAGCAGCTTCTGGTGTTGTAATACGCATGTTCCATTTGGCATCGTTGCGCAAGTGCAAACAACTGGTTGTATGCAAACATCTGCAACTCTTCTAGATATGTCTGGGCGTGGAAATTTTGTGCATATATCTTGCGTCATTTCATGACGTGTCCTTCAATAATAATAAAAAATTGCAACACGGTCACCTTCCCTCCGCATGCTTCGCATAACGTCGATTTCCAGGGCCACGCCACGGTGGTCTAGTGGCTAAGGTACTCGGCTGCTGACTCGCAGGTCGCGGGATCAAATTCCGGCTGTGGCGGCTGCATTTCCGATGGAGGCGGAAATGTTGTAGGCCCGTGTACTCAGATTTGGGTGCACCTTAAAGAACCCCAGGTGGTCAAAATTTCCGGAGCCCTCCACTACGGCGTCTCTCATAATCATATGGTGGTTTTGGGACGTTAAACCCCACAAATCAATCAATCGATTTCAATGTTCGTGGGATATGCCATTTTTTTTAATCGCTTGTTGTACACAAGCTACTACTGCGTGAAGATGTGTGCCTACGCTGTGCGCTTGTTGCTATCGATGCCTTAGCTATTTGTCTTTGTAACATCACAATAAAAGCACGCTTTCCGTCAGTTCATTGTCAAGGAATATTTTTTCACTGTCCCTGTTTTCTTAGAAAGAAACCGACACTGCTTCACTTCTTTCTTATATGCCCATTAGCTTCGCCTGCAGCAGCCCGCCAGTCGGGTTGGCGAGCCCAAACGCGCTTTGACTGGCGATATATAGCGGCTGCCTAGAAAAGACATGCGCTGCGGATAACTTGCAGGAAGTTATAGCTCTTGTTTTTTGAAGTATATTTAAGTTATCATCCAAAGAAGCTGTGGCATTTGAAATAGCCGTATAAAGCTGTGTGGTCGCTTCATTCGAACGATGCACCCCATCTGCCGGAATCTTTCTGTGACGTACAAAACGGCATGTGTGAAGCCGACTGTGCCAAGTGTTCGACGACTCAAGTAATTCAGGCTGTTAAGCCGCGGCTTTTCTTTCTTTGCAAGCGTAGAGGTTGTGTTTGTATTATACTGTGAAAGGTAAGAAACATTTTTAGCGAGCCGACGTGCGGTTATTTCGACAGAGCACGTGCGCATGGCGCCATTACGCCCAGCGTGAAGAAGCGCTCTTGTACCCCCCCCCCCCCCCCGAAAAAAAAAAAAGCCCGGCAATTCGCAGAGAAGACCGCAGCGATTACGTTCTATGAATTTATGTTTACGGAGACAAAGCGTGATGGCCTGCATCTGCCTCTCGCTATTGAGCGGAAAGTTCGATAAGGCATGTTAGATAAAGCCGAGCACTTTCACGGAAAAGATTTTGTGTACTGCGTTGGGGCTTTTCGGGAATGCACACAAAAGAATCGGCGACTTTTGTTCACACCAGGTGCCCCGCTGCGGTGGTCTAGTGGCTGAGGAACTCGGCTGCTGACCCGCAGGTCGCGGGACCGAATCCCGGCCTGGCGGCTGGATTTCCTATGGAGGCGGAAATGTTGTCGGCCCGTGTGCTCAGACTTGGGTACACGTTAAAGAACGCCAGGTGGTCGAAATTTCCGGAGCCCTCCACTACGGCGTCTCTCATAACCATATGGTGGCTTTGGGACGTTAAACCCCACAAATCAATCAATGTTCACACCAGGTGGGTAGGCTTTTTCCAGCTGTCTGCAGCACAACGGCGGCGAGAATGATTTCGTCCTTATGCTGTTCTTCTGCGTCGTTTATTCGGACGTCTCTCATTCTGATAGCGGCCGTGATGTGCTGAACTACTGCTACACGATTTGCTTGGTTCCAGAGAGCGGCAGAGTCACTCAAAAGAAGATACGGTAATTGTAACTAATGATAGTCGAGCAAGCGATGCGTGCAGGTGTTGCAGCGTTCTCGCATCACATCAGATCAGTCACTGCACCCCGTGCAGAAAAGCACGCGTAGTGAAAGTGAGAATTAAGGATACAAAAATATCCGAGGTTGAAGTTGCACCTATTGAAACAAATTTGTTATAAATAATTGTCCGGTATTGATTCTGTGAAAGTAGCAGGCCGCACAAACCACGGTTGTTGTGAACAGTACTGCTGTTGCGGCAACAAAGCTCATGGATACCCTTCAGAAAGGTAATCGAACATCGTTCCCTTCGGTCACTTGATACCATTCTATAAGCCCGTGTTCTCATATTTGGGTACACGTTAAAGAACCCCACGTGGTCGAAATTTCCCACTACGCCATCCACTACGGCGTCTCTCATAATGACATGGTGGTTTTGGGACGTCAAGCCCCACACATCAATGAATCGATACCATTCTAGGGCGATGTGTTGTCATGAATCGTGCGCGGTAGTCCGCGCAGATCGAAACGTCACCTATCCGCCGCGCACCTTCGTGCGCAATGTCGCGTTTGCCCCAGCAAACATAATTGTACGCGACATGTGAGAATGCTTCAAATTACTGGTTACTATCACTAAATTTTATAACTGATGGTTTACTAGAGCCATGCACTCTATTCTGCCACCGATATTATTATCGAAGGAAAAGATACATTGTCGACCACATCGTTTAGAAATAAACGTGGCAGTAATTTTATCCTTTGTAGCGATTACATTAGGTTATAACCACAGGGATGTTTGCTCTGCTGTGTGTGCGTACATAATGCAAACAAACAAAAAATATTACCTTGTTGGTTATCTTACTTTCGGCTCCGAGACTACCTGATTGCCTGACTGCTAGCTCGTGTAGCATTTTCATACAATATTTACTATTTGTTTTTTGTGTTTTACTGAAACTTCATTGGGTGCTATTAAATACATAACCAACTAACTTAAAGGTTCTGCTGCGAGGTTCTTGGCCGATCCCCCTAAGTGGGCGAGTGCCAGCAATGCAGGATGATCACAGTCATCAAGACGGAGTGGCCTTTTCAAGTTCGGCGTGAAGAGCCAACCAAAAACATCCGATTGCTGCGAGAAGACGCTGTGTAAAAGTGTAAACGCGCAAAACACAAAGAAAATGCTGGTGGCGCCCACATGGTGAATTTCCTTTACCAGTCGCCTTGAAACCATGGATTTTGACGAGGTCAATTCAGGCCTACGTATTTCCTAATGAATAAAAATGAAGTGCATTGTCACTTGACATACTAAGTTGCGTAATATGTCGTGCAGCCAATATGAACAAAATACTAGAGAACCGCATTGCAACCGGTCACGTTATTATATGAGATTTCAGCGGGAAGTTTGAAAGTGAAACTCGAGACATTGGTGCAGCGTTCTCTAGAACCAAAGAAGCTGATGTAGTAGCTTTCGGCAGATAAGTTTATTGTCATAACGTGAAGGCAATCATATGAGCTTTCAGAAGTCAACAGTACTTATCTTCCAGCACAAAAGCATTCAGGGATGCTGCGCGTCGTCTTCCTTTGGCGTGATAAGAGGTAAGGTGCCGCGCTTTTTAAGCAGCATAGCGCTTTTCATTCGAGCAACGAAGCGTTGCGGGTTCTCGTGGAATTCAATGAGCAACGCGCGCTTCAATAACAAGTTCTTATCGTTCTTCTCAAGGATATAGGCGCGCATGTCATCGAACCACTTGCACGTGCTGCCCTGACAACGGGCGATCATGTCGTCTTCGAGCCTGTCGACGAGCTCATTCGCGCGCTGCCTCCGAAGCGCCATTTCATCGAGCTGGTCGACTTTCGCGGCCATGGCGGCGACACGTTGGGAGCAGAGCCGGGAGACGCCGGTTGCCACCGGATCATTGTCTAAGCACAGCGGGGTGGTAGTGACAGCTGCGTCGGTGGCGTTTTCTTGGCGCGCCTGGGCGTCGATGGCTGCCGCTACCACAGATTTGCACAGTCGCACTCTCGAAGCGAGCGAGTCGCGCAAGGCTGAGACCCCTGGAGTCACGTTGGCGAGAAGGCGCTCGCTCTGCTCCGCGTTCTCGCGGACGCGACGAAGCCGTTTTTCTCGCTCCAGCAGCGTCCTCACGCGCGCGGCTAGCTTCTCACGCTTGGCTAGCAAGTCCTGGACATGCAGGCAGTTGCGGACCCCGTCCACGTCCATCTTCACCGCGAGAGTGGCGCAACGCGCGAACTCTTTCGAAAGTATTGTCTCGTTTTTTTCCAGGCCGTCGCGCACTTGTTTCTCGACAAGGCGAGAAAGTGCGACACGCGCTGCTTTGAGCAGTGCACCGTGCAACAACACGGGGCGCTTCGCGTAACGCGCGTCGCTTGACGATGCAGTCCACGACTCGACGTCCATGTACACGCCAGTCAATTCGCTCACGAGCACGGCGCAGTATTGTTCTTCACTGCACGCCTTGTACTCGGCAGCTTTGCCCAAAACAGGTTCAATTCGTCGGATCAATTCCGAGTATTCTATCGGAGGCGAAGCGTTGTCGCCGTTTCCGGGGCGTGTTCCGAGTCTCCGTCGAAGCGCGGCGATATCGATACGCTTCCTGGTGCACAACTTCTTTTCGGCGTCCAAGTAAGACAAAAGAAGATCAGCTTCGGACTCTGTCGACATCGTATCATCATGAGAGGAGGCGACCACATCGACGACGTCGCTCACCTTGTCCACGACTTCGTTGACGAAGCTTTTTGTCCCACCTGAATCACTGACGACGCCGAGCCGATCTAGCCTTGCTTGTAGCTTTTGTTCAGCACGAATCAAGTCGTCCTGAGTGGGTTTGTAGACGTCCATCTCCGGGTGTCGGTTAGCTGATGGAATTAGCTACAACGGGTTATGTAACAGACCTCTCAACAGGCGGTGCAGCTTGATGCGTACGGCGATGGCGATGCCAAAGGTAATGTGGGCAACATTAGCAATATCAGTGGCGATAATCTCAAATGAGATGCTGAAGACAAAATTATGTTGTGAATCTGCGAAAATATTTGAAACAAAATATTTTTAAGTCACTAATTGTGGCAGTGTACTCTATTTAAAAGCGCAATTGATTTGAGTATTTAAATAAGGCAGTGTCTTCTGCACCGCGCGGCGCAGCAGCCATCCTCACACAAAAGTGGCTTCTGCACCGCACAAAAGTGACGTCACTTTTAAAAAAAGTTAACGTAAAGCTATTCAAATGTGCAAATTATTACTTTATTATGCAATAAACTCACAAAAGTGTCATTAAGCCAGTGTGTAACGTGTTTTGTGCATAAATTATTAACGCATTGTATAAAAATGTTTGTTTTGTATAGTGTTTTTGTAATATTAGTATATATGGCTCAGTTTAACAACCAAATAAATTATTTGTTGGTTTATAAGTATTATTAAAAGGAAAATAAGTTGATTTTTTGTTCTGTGCTTGAGGGTGCAGCGGGTTTGCCCCTGGTTTCGGTTTGGAGCGTATTTTGATCGGCAGAGACTGCTGCGCCGCGCGGTGCACAAGCCACCCCCACACAGAGACGGCTTCTGCGCCGCACAGAAGTGACGTCACAAAAATTGTCACGACATACGTCGTTTTTGATTTAGCGCGTTGTTCGAATTTACCGAATCGGAACGTGACTCAGCAGACGCTCACTTGCTGCTGCTGGAGTACGGCTGGTTGCTGCTTCTGCGAGCTGTTTACAGGCCTTGTTCTGCTACATATTCGCAAGCCTCGAACATCATCTTCATCTCAGCTCAACCGCTCATTTTCACTCCTATTTTATATTTACTAACGTTGTTTATATCCATCCCAATACGTATTTTTGTGATTTCTCGCTTATAGGCTGATTTAGCAGTATCCGTACGCGGCCCTTTCTTTGGTCATCCGTGTTAACGTGCTTCGTATCTGTGTCATAGTGCATTTGCGTAATTGACAGCCGTGTTTTAGATTCAATATTCACTTTCTTGTTTCTTTTTTTTTCATGGTTTAATTCTGAAATGAAAGTGTGCGCAACATGACGCGTGTGTTAGTAGCTAGCGATTCGATGGTGAAATACGTGGACCAGTATTTCCCATCGCGCCGTGGCTTGTCTGTTAGCGTTGCCGCACACAGAGGAATAAGGATTGAGCACTTCCTCTCAATGATTGCTGACAAGCTGGCCAGTTTTGATGTTGTCATTGTACATGTTGGCACGAACAACACTGTTGACAGTGTCAACATGTGCATGGACAAATATCGCCAGCTCGCTCAGGGAATCATCGAAAGCATTCCCACGTTGCATGTAGCTTTTTCTGCCATTCTTTCTCAGGGGCAGAATCGGTACCGCGAAGGGGAACAGTTGTCTGATGTTTGTCATTTGAATGACCACTACAGGAATGTGAATGCCGCACTCGCACAGCTTTGCCTGGAGAGGGGCTTCACTATCCTAGATAGTCTTGGGGACAGCTAGCCTGGATTCCTGAGCACCACGTGATTTACATGCCGGGCTCTTGGTGTGCTTGCGGCAATTTCACTAGCTTAATATACAGCGAAATTTGCATTGCATACCACTGTATGATGACCATAAATGACATTTCTAACATGCAAATCATAGTATCCACGTCTTAATTGTACAGCATGGTTTCCTCCTTCCTGGCTGCTTTGCATTATGCATCGATTCCTGTATACTGTGCATGGGAGCTGTCGTTACTGTACTGGCCTCAGCCAGTACAGTAACCCATAAGCAAGCGAGTTTCTGTTTTCGCCTCTCTTAACACAGTTGTACTGTTGAGACTCTACGGACAGCAGACGCAGTATCTCGAGCAGACATGAACACGGTGGTTCAAATAACAGACGCACGTTGGATTTTTTTTATCTTGCAGGTTCATAAATTAGCACGCACGCATGCGCAACTAAACAGGTGGAAAATACGGTGGCATGCTTGTTTATTCACAATGGCACTATATGGAAACCAATCAGTTTCTTGGTCCAAAAAATTGTGGGCAATCATTTTAGTGCAATATGCGACCTCTTTCAGTATCATTGCAAGAAAATTTTTTTGCTGTCTTCAGAACCGGTTTAATGTTGCCATAGTGGGTATAACCTAGGCTGACTAAAAAAAAAAAGAGCCATCAATACAATACTGCTCAAATTAATGAGAACAGACACTAATGCCAAATAACATCCAAGGGGATGTTATTTGTTGCAATTATCATACAAGTGTGAAGTGGCAAAAAGACAACTTGCTGGGACCGATAATTGCTACAGATAACATCTCCTACACTTTCCTTGCCGTTACTTCCTGTGCTCATTAATATTGTATCTAACAAAGAAAAACAAGTTATTAAAATACCCTTCTTTCTTTAATAGTGCATGGATTGTTCTGATCTGCTGCTGGTTGCTAGAAAAGAAATGGTGCTTTTTATCCACTTCACTGGCATGCATTTTTCTGTTACGATATGCATTTTAGTGAAAGCAAAACAGCAAGTCTGCACCCATTCTGACAATTGTATCAGTTCTACAAGATATACAATAGCGTCACACACCAGGATAGTTTAGTAATTGTGTCAAAGAAACATTGAGGTTGATGACCAAGTAGTTTTTAAGAATAAGGAGTGTAAACGTAAAAAAATGTGCAAGTCTGGGTGTTGCACAATTTGCTACACCTGAATGCGAATAGATGGCAACATCAAAGTCAAAGTGCCAAGTTGCGACACGAACCTTTTCTTCAATTCATTCATGCCGAAGAGAGCATCTGAATAAGTGAGGCGTAAACCCGCAAATGCTCATGGTAGGCGCCGTCTGCATCAGGTTCCAGTTCAAGGTATTTTTTTTATTCATATATTTTTTATTCAGGTATTTTTTATTTTATTGTATCCGTGGCGCCCTGTTCCGCTGGCTGCATTTTTGGAGCTGTAGATACGTCTTTTCTTTTGACTGGGTTGCAAGCTAATTGCTCACGCAATCATGGTTGATTCTGCAGCTGTCGGTTGCTCGAGTTCGAGTACCAAAGAGAAAAAGATGTTTAGATTCCCTCGGAATGAGGATAAAATATGGAAGTGGGTTTTGTGGTAATAAGGACAGGCACGGTGAGTGGTATAGCCCTTGGATACCTAAGGTCAGACAGGTGATATCTGTCCCAAATCCTGCGTGGGTGGTTTTGTTTGTCTGACACATTTGGTATTTACGTACAGGCGCTCCCAGCAAAAATTCACGGCAGGTTGACTACGTGCCATCGACATTTTGGCATGACAAAAGAGGAACTGAGGCATCAAGACGGAAGCACGAAAGACATTTGAATGTGTAGTTTTTCATCACCACAATCACTATATACGCATCTACTACAAGCATATGGCGTTTATGCTAAAATGCACGGCCGCCACGTAACGTGCAGCCAGCTCTGATCCTCATACCGAAAAATGCGTGGCACAGCAGCCGCACGACATCAGGCCAGCGACGACGCTGCGGAATTCATGGACACAGCATTTGTCAATGACGTCAACTGCAGCGATGTATATGCAATCAGTCAGTGGTTCTGACGGCGACGACCTCACACCAGTAGGAGAAAATGATGTCAGTAACGTTATGTAGGCAAGAAAATACTATTCTACTTATAGAACAGCTATGCAGTATGTTGCTGGTAATTTGAAGAGTTTTTCCAAGCATTTATTTTAGTAGTAAGCTTATTCATACCTCATCCAGAGCACATTGAGCAGAACAGGTAACTGCGCATAACAAGCACGGCACCTGATTATGAAGCGAGTGTCGTCTTGGTCAGCTTGTTTACCGACACGATGCAATACGTAAACGATAAACAAGCTCGACTTTGCTAAAAGAAGTTGCCGCCGACATATTTAGCTTTTTAAAGCTTTGTCAGTGCTGTATTATAGTCGAGGTCATCACGAACGATCACGAACGAACGATTGAACAGTTTACCAGTCTGTTGCCGTTGAATGCGTAGTTTCAGTAATAAAGGATGCCCCTTTCACACAATGAACATTGATACGAGCTGCGGTGCAACTACGAATGCAAAAGCAGCTGAGCACCCCCAAAGATGGAAACACACAAAAATAAGCACATTAGTGGACACCCTGCATTAATATACAAGTGTAAAATAGTGAAAAGACGTGACAGCCAAGTCCACGCCACTGTTTATTCCGAAGAAACGCAGAAACGTGACAGCATGTACAGTCTGTTGTTTGCCACTTGAAAATATTTCACGACAGCACATGCTTTCTTTTCGTGGTCAGTCGTAGGTGCGGCTATGCTAACGTGCTCTAGAAATTCGCAGCATACACGTTGGGTTGCTATCAAGAAAAAGAGCTCACCGATACCCAAGGAGGGACACAGTAGACGGACGGAGAGCCATTAAACCGGAAGCCAGTGCAGACCGCGTGCATCCTACAAGTCTTTGAGAGTTTACATTTCACCTTTAGAACCACCTTTTCCGCTCAGTTGCTAACAAGTCAGACCATTCATCTTTTGAAGTGGTCTTGCATAACAATCTATAACATAAATTATTTACCACTCTCCTCTGTACAATGTTTGGCATTGAGAGTATATTTAAATAAACTATTTATGTTTAGGCACTTCGATGATGCGGTCAAATTAAAATGTCATGCTTGCACTTGTTTGGAGGGGCATACAAAGAAAATTTAATGAGCAAAGTTCAATTAGAGTGACTTGTTTTAAGCAAGAAAATTTTTATGTTGAACATCTGCTACGTCCTCAGTTGTCAGTTCCTAAGTACGTTTAGCTGTACCACGTGCTTTTTGGGGGCAAAGGAAAGCAGCAGCGATCATGCGTATGGTAAGATCATATGATTCTTTTTGTATTTCCACAGTTTCACGAGCATTCATCGGATTTCTGCATTGCCACCGATTTACCAAGTTTTAAATGGTTGTAATTAAAGTCCATAAACACTAGGGATACACTTTTTATTCTTATTTTTCTTTTGTTGTTTGCAGCTCCTCTAAATGCAACTTGCACAGATCATGTCTTGGAGCTGTTTGTTGCTTCAGTTCCTCACACTTGGATCTTCAGCAAAGGTGAACTTTGCTCTGAAGATCACAGCGCTGATTGAGTGCACAGTTTCCGCAGGTCGTCCTTTGGCCACATTCCTTGAAGGCCTTGCATAACATAAGCATTGTGAATGCTTTACATAGAGAGCCTGTAAAAAAAAGACAGAGCAATAAATACCCAAAAGGGCGGTGCCACCTTACAAATAAAAAGGCATCACTCTCACTCCCCAAGACAGTACATTAAATATTCAAGACGACACAAATAAAAGCAATTAAGGCCAGATTCATTTCTAGAAGTGATGAAAAACCAGTTAAAAAGCAATTTTCCACTCGTAAACAAAGGAAAAGAAAATCTTTAACCCTTGCATTGTGAAAAACATGTGGCGCATGACAAAGACGTGGACTAAAAAAGCCAACAGGACGATGTGCAGGATAGCGCGTCGTCCAGTGATCTTTCTTATTGTCTTCTTTTGTACACCACTTGTTTAAATAATGTATCACCACCAACGAGCCTATTCTTACATCCTGTCAATTTAACCCTACATAGGTTTTTTTTAACCTATATAGGAATAATTTAACCCCCCCTACTCAGCCTGGTGGTTTCCTGCCAGAAGCAGCTAAAGCGCGTTTTAAATGTGGAGCATTTCTTAGTCGCACAATGTATCTCTTCGGCGATGGCTCGCGTCACGTGCCGGCCTAAGAAGACGCCCGCAAAACTGTCGCTCCCCTCAACCTGTCTCGCCTCGCAAGGATGATGCAGGCAGCGTCTGCTAGTAAAAAAACAACTGCTCGCCCTCTGGATCATGCATTTGGATTTCAGTCAAGTGCATCTTGGCTTTCGCTTGACGTTGAAGGCAACGACTCTTCTTTATTCTATAAATAATAATAATAAAGACGAAATAAGAAGGACAAATGGACGTGGGCCGGGCATGTAGCACGTAAGCAGGATAACCGCTGGTCATTAAGGGTAACTGACTAGATTCCCAGATAAGGCAAATGTATGAAGGGGAGACAGAAGTTCGCAGTATTACGTGGGAGCAGAAAGCACAAGACCGGGCTGATTGGCGGATCATGGGAGAGACCTTAGTCCACCAATGGGAGTCCTCAGGATGGTGATGATGATGAACAATTAAGCATTCCCAAACCATACGAAATTATGCAACATTCACGTGATACCCTCCCCCCCCCCTGCCGCTCTGCGATGCATTTCAGTTCTCCCCCTGGGAAGATGCGAGCGGCAATTTTTTTTTCATTCTTTTTCATTCAACGGAATTTGCAGACTTGCTACATGAACTCAATAGCCACAGCTCATATGCACATTATATAGAGTTGGAGTATAAATATATGGCACTTTTTCCACTTTATGAGGATATTATACTTTGCAGTCTTTCTTTGAAACGAAAAAATTACGATAGCTATAGCGCGAGAACAGAGCGACGACAAAGATACCAGAAGGACACGAGCGCTCGTGTACTTCTTGTCTCTTTGCCGTCGTTCTGTTCTTGCGCTATAACTATCTTCATGTCATACCAACTAGCCCAAACTGCCACACTTCTAAGTTGCAGAAATAACGTAGTGCGGTTAGCACTGTGTAGATGAAAAAGCCAGCTACGGCTCCAATTTCATTTGTCATTGTTCTAAAATTATTTTCCAGAAGTGTTACAGATGTAATTAACCAGAAATATACACTGAAACGGGTAAAGTTATGGCCCCGAAAGAAATTCTCAAAGCACTTTTTAGAAGTTTCTTGTGTGCTGCAGGTATTTACTCAATAATCGAAGATTGGACAGTGCTTCGTTTATGCTGAAGGTATATTTGGCAAACACGGGCCGGGCCCAAACTTTTCGGTCTTGGCCCGGGTACGAGCCATATTTAAAAACCCCAGGCCCGTACCCGGGCTGGGTACGGCGTATTTAAAACCCCGGGCCGGGCTCGGGCGGGCCTGTGCATGGATTTTTGGGGCCAGGCCGGGTCGGAAAAATCGGCCCGTGCAGTGCTCTATTGCCGACGTTTGAATATGTGGTTGCAAAAATGAATCTGTCAAGGTGCAACAGCTTCCTTGATTCCACAGAAGAATCACGAATGTCGGCACATTAGCTTGATTTAGGAACTCTGCTCTGGACGTGATGCTGGACCAAATGAAAAATTTAGCTGAAGTTACCCAAGTGTTATCCTTGAAACATGAGTAATAAGTGTGTAGTTGAGGACGTTTGCTGTTGCATCACCAATAATAATAATAATAGCAACAATAATAAAATATTAATGTTATTAATAAAAGACATGGGTAGCCCGGCAAGCTTCTGCTGATAGCAGTTCTAGCCTAGAAAATCCAGGCGGCCTTCAAGCCGAGCCGAAACGGTGGCGTAGACAGACATGAGTAAAGTTGTGGTTCAAAAGTCAGATATGCTGTGTGATATGTAGAAGCAACAGACATGAAAAGAGTGGATGTACCAAGATGGAAGCTAAAGTTTATCCAATGTGAAGGACAAGTTGCCAAGCAGAAATTTTCTTAGTCTTATTTATGCGCTAGGCTGCCACAATTGTGACAGCCTAGTGAAAACAGGTGAAACTGGTGATTTCATGAAAAAAAGTTAAACAACACACATATGACTTTACGAAACGACGTGTGGCCTCGACTGCCCTCTCTGAACACGCGGAATCTACGGACCACCAATAAAACTTGTGTGTTCTGGACAAAGCAAAAACTTGCATCTTCCCGCGAGGGGGAGGGGGAACTCGAGTAAATGCGTCACGGAATGGGGGGGGGGGGGGGTATCGCGTGATTGTTGCATAATTAGGTAAGGTTTGGGAATGGTTAATTGTCATTTCGTCTTTATTATCCATATTTAGTGAATCAAAGAGAAGCATTGCCTCAACGAGTGCTGGGACACTGTTGGGTTGTGCCCTACTACTGGTTGAAGGTACTGTTGCTTCTATTGCATCTACTGAAGTCAAGCAAAGCGTCAAGTCAAGTGAAAGCCAAGTAAAGACGGCCTTGACTGAATTCCGAATGCCCGATCCAGTGCCTACATATACGGAGTGGTCAGTGAACGGGTGTTCCTGAAGGTCGGACAACCACTCAGTAATTGTTGGGGGGAAAGGTCATTTTGTTGCGTGTGTAAGTAAGAAAAGCAGTCTGGGCACGAGAGTTTTTCCTTTTGGCTGGAAAACAACCTTGCAGGAAAGCTGCCTTGCAGATTTCTGCAAATGGTCAATTTATGAAGAGTGTGCGGACACTGACCCACCTAGTAAGCGAGATGCATCCATTAGGGGGGCGACTCCATAACTTCTTGCCCTTATACTACGATAGACTATGCTATGCTTTATGCTCTCAACTCTTCCTAAGATCGTCCTCACCCTTGCGTCCCTTTCCCACCCTTACTCTATGTGAAGCTATGCTGAGAGCTGCTTGGCACATATCCACTTTGCAGAACTTTCCGCTGAAAGAGCTCCGCTCAGCTGTAACGAAATTCGCGAGGCCTCCGTGGAACACGCAGCAGACTATCACAGCGAAGGGTGGCCTTTTTAAAGGTTATTGCTGATGGTTGAAGGAGAATGGCAATATCTGCCTTTTACATTTTGCAACCCATTCTCGAACATTCAATTTCCATCCAGAAGTGGCATGTATTTTAGTCATCTGGCCATGTTGTTCCTGAAATGCCAATAAAATTACAATGTGAAAATTTGCTTTGGTTTTTCTATATAAAGATATTCAGACTGTATGTTGAGCTTCTTATATAAACCATTTATTACTGGTTATTGTAATCTCAAACAGATTGAAATATTGTTTCAAAGTAAGCACAAGTGCCTCTATCGGGTCATGACACCTCGTTAACTCATTACCCGTACAATGAATTTAGTGGCTTCTCAGGCCCAATGTTACAATTCACCTGCTCTGCGAGTATAGCAGACATCAATGACAGACGAATTTGCAGGGTCCACGACAAAGGCTATGGTCATTCACCTCTCTTGCTGCATTCCTGGGCTGCTTTCTAGTTGGTGCTGGCTGCTTACGCCAGTGGTATTTGAAAAATTGCAAGAAATACACAAACATTCAAATAGTTTTATTTTATGAAGAATATTGTGAAACAGGTGCCCATCTGGCACCTGTAAACAAAGTTTGACGGGGGACTGTGCCCGATGCCGCATCACCCACATCATTTCAGTTCTCCCAGCATGCTCTGTAGGTCACTGAAGTGTGGCCTGGCACATAGCCCAGTAAAAGCTCATTCATTTAAACATTAAAGGGGCCCTGAAACACTTCTTCAACTCACCGTAGAGTGTATTCACTAAAATAGCTTATTGCGACACGAATTCAACGCGGCGAAAATTTCGAGTACGAGCGGAGTTGCAAAGATTTGTCGCACGCTGCAATCGCATACTCTCTTCTCTTGTCTCGACGAAAGCCTTGAAAGCTAAGCAGGGAGGGATGGCAAGGGCAATGAAAATACGCCACGTGTGACTTGTGACCTTGAGCACTTTTTTTCATTCGAATACACAAGTTTTTTTAATGTGGTCGTGCTTTCATGCGTGGAAAATTCGCGGCCTCCCACGTTGATTCCTGTAACGACTGAATGCGCCATGTGTAAATCAGCCAAAGGCTGACAGAAGGCCTTCTACGAGCAATTTTTGAGCTTCCTCCATCATTTGACGAGAGAAAAGAAAGCACTTTTTAGCTGACTTTGGCAATTTATTGTGAATTGCAGGCCGTGTGCTGCGCTATAATATTTGTCTCACAGGTTATCGGGAGCCTTTACTACCAATCCACAGCATTTTCTGAACATACTGAAAACGTGTTGCAGGGCCACTTTAATTAAAACTGACACCCTAATCTTGGCACAGCTTTATGTATTTCAATAGGGGAAAACTACAAATAATTTTAACACGTCGATATCAACAACGGTTTATTCAAACTGGGTGTCTCCTCGCTTTTGCCCACATTTTCATGAATCAGCGTAGGATGATCATCGAAATTACTCAGTTCTTTCATCTGTGTAAAACAAGTGTAGTAATTGATTCCCATGTATAATTTTATGGTTATAAAAGCAGTCTGTCTGCTGCTACTGCTGTATAAGTGGAATAGCAGAGTCCGGCAATATTTGCCTTTAGCCATGTTTTTTTTTTACAAAATTCACTATTGTTTTAAATAAACTAAAAAATAAAGACGTTAAATCTTGATTTAATTAACTCTGCCATGTAAATAAATGTGTTTGGGAACACAAATAGCTTCATATATTTTGGCACTAAGGGCCACTGCTCACGTGAATGCGTCTCTGCTTGTTTGTGGAGTGTCCCCAACTAATACATAAATTCTATTTACTGTTGAAGCATGAACTTAATTTTTGAAATAACCTGCCACAAATGTGCACTGCCATCTAATTAGCAGGAGTGAGTACCGAGGTGCCCTCTCTGGATGCTCGACGAACAGTGTTCCTTTTGCTGTTTGGTTGAAGTTTTGCTAAATTGGCTAAGATGCTATATTGTTAATTTAGTACAGCAGTTTACTTCAAGCGGTTTACCAAGTAGATTAAATTGTAGAATCAAATTCAAGCTGAAAGTAAACAAAACTTGAAAAACAAAAGCTTGCTAGTGTTTCTTGCAGGCTTCGGCAATAAAGGACGCAAAGGGAGTTGGCCAAACAAGCTTGCATATAATGGGCTGTAGCAATACTAGAGAGAACATTTATATAGCTGAAGCGTTCTTCAGAGCTTGTGTAGCCGAGTGATCGTAGCTGTTTAGTGCAGGCGTGAAAGTTCTGCCAAACAGCACGATCGCTGTTGTTGGAAAGGTAAGCTGACTTTTCGTTCATTTCTAATCTCGTTTCTTTTATCCTGCTAGCCCCGGTGAATCTGGTAAACACCGTTTTAGGAAGGCAGGATGTCTCGGCGGTTCATGCGGTGAAACCACTACATCTTTTATTCTACGCTTTCCACGCAATAAATATGCACCGCACACAAGACACTACTGTATGTAAACTAAAGAGGACAGCTTGCACAGTAGAGACCTTTGACACTTCTCTTATGACGTGCAGACTTAGCGAAGACAGAGCACACACAGAACGTAGCCTAGCCCAGTACTGCACTCAAAAATGGCCAGACTGCCAAAATGGCTTGGCTGCCCGGTGATACTTTCGCAACCTCGCGAATCGAGGTGCAGTGCATACCCTGTATTGCGTTGACCCCACAGAGACATGAAGGATACTCGTACATATGTGTCAGTGTTTGCACCCCTAAGCTCCAGGGGAACTTGTCTCAGTATACTGCAGAATGTAGCTTTGAGTATGGCGGTAAATTTGGGTATGTGTTAGTCTGCAGTGGTGCCACAATGCATGACCCGTCTCTGGGCTTTGGGGATGTCAGCTCGACTGAATAGTTGCTTACAAACTCATCCCATGGTCCTTTTGTCGGCCAGTGTGTATTAGCATGAGAAACAGCTGACATGTTCATTCCCTGGTACAGCAGTGTGTAGAAGGCACCAAATGATGACATGTTTTAAAATAATATGAGAGCTGCAAATAAAGCAAACAATGCAATGCATGATCAAGTTCAGCTTCACCGCTATTTACGTGCGCTGCAGAGAAGCACGCAGTAAAGACAAGCACAAATTGACCAAAATGACATTCACAGGTTGTGCTTCACCGCTATACACGTGCGCTGCGGAGAAAAACATTAAAAACACTGGCATTTACACGTTCGGCTTTACCGCCGTGTACGGGCGCTGCGGAGAAGCACGTGAAGAAGAATGGCAATTTGGGCTAGTTGGTTTGAATTCATGGTAATGAGGGCTGCAGCGCGAGCACTAATGTGCTAGAATAAACAGACGAAAGTCGAAAAGCAAAGAGGACAACACGCGCGCCGTGTTGTTCAGCGCTCGTGTTGTCCTCTTTGCTTTCCGTGCCTCGACTTTCGTCTGTTTCTTCTAGCACATTCGTGCTCGCGCTGCAGCCCTCATTACCAAGAAGCACGCGGTAGAAACAAATACGAATTAACCAAACTGACAGACACAAGTCCGGCCTTACCGCCTTGTACGTGTGTTACGGAGACCAAAGGTATTTGTACAATACCTCTTAACGCGCTTGAAGCAATGTTTTTTTTTTTTTTTTGATGAGAACTATTCGCAGTTCTGTTCCACAAAAGCGGGCGAATGCATGTTTCAACCTAAGCATTTGGGGTCATTACAATTACACCAGTGCTACTCTCTTAATCCCAAATGGCCAACACGAAACACAATTTAATTTTACCATTCCAGCATATTAGCGTAATGAGTGGATGACTCGGAGCAAGTTACACAACTTTTCAGGATGCTATAACAGGTGCCAAAGAATTCAACACTTTTGTGCTTATCTACATGGGAAGCCTCTGCGAAAGTCTTATCGAATCGCGCCAGCATAGCTCTATATTATGACGCTGTCTGATATGTACTGTACAGGTATTTCTGGCTATTACTTATGGAATAGCGACCGACAGGGCAGAGTACAACTACGAATAATTGAGACGACTGCTTACCTGTTGTTGCAAGGCAGCGCACTGCAGCCTGCGACGCCTGTCGATCTAGCAGTCACCACGATGTTCACGAAATCGCTACTGGGCACCGGTTTACTAGTCTGTCGATCGAGCAAGCATAGTCACCACAACGTTGACAAAATCGTTACGAGGCACCGGTTTGTGTACTGCGTTGTCTACACGAAGCTGCACGACTTGCGGAGACAAAGCACAATGAATGATACTTCCCGAACGTTCAATTAAGGCGCTAGCTTGAGAATAGTGGTGTTGGTTAGATGAAGGAAGAGACGCCTAATTTCTGCAGCTTTTGAGAATGAGAGCACAGAACACCTATACACTACCATTTATGAGAGCCAGTGATCAGGCCACAGAACACCTACCAGCTGCCACCTACCAGCAGAGAACACCCATACACTACCAGGCCTCTGGCCTCACCACAGAACACCTGCCTCACCGGGTTCTCTGGGCCGACGAAGCGGCCAAATAGCTCCGCTGCGACGTCATGGTGCCACCATCGGAAATCTCCAGAAAACCCTCTACCTAGGTGAGAGACTGTAGGACAAAAAAGACGCTCGCGCTCAAAGGGGCACTGACATCAAATTAACTCATGCCAATATCTTTGCGTCAGCGATTAGCTATAGACCCCGTAGCAGCGATTCGCGACCTAAAACGCAACTGAGGGATGAATAACTATCACTTTTATTGATTTATATCACTGGTATCTAGCACTATTCAAAACGGCCGGCAATCCCGCCATTTCTAGCGCTTGAAGTATCAGCAGTGGCGCTACCTCGCGGTCACCTCCAGATCACGCCACACCTCCACAGAAAAGAGTGACGTCAGGCTCAGCTGCTTTGCAAACATTTTGTTTGCTAGACAGACACATTCAGTCATGCCTTGTCACCTGCATTGCTGTCGTCACCGTACAAAGTGTCCACTGGGGTTCTATACGATAGTCTGGAGCTTGGAATCACCGCAATTCGCGATGTCGCGAATTATTTTTGCTTCGATTGACCTTTTTGCAGAACATTGATTCCGAAATGGACGCCGTTCCAAGCAGCACTGCAGAGGTGCCCGAGGATGCACGCTTCAGCCATGTTCGCTCTAGCGTCTCAGTTAGCAATATTGGTGTGTTTTGGCGTGCAAATCATTGAGGTATACGCAGAGGGGTCAATGCAATATAGTTATCGCGAATGAGCATCAGCCTAAAAATAGAATAATATTCCTGCTTGCCAGGTTTTTTTTTTTTTGCGCCTCCAGATGGTCCCACTTATCCTGCCTCTCGCGGTTACACAGCTGCTCTTAGTACACCCCCGACGCAGTTTGACTGAGACTGTTTACTCAAGGTTTCAGTAGTTAGGAAACAAACCAAAAGCAATCTGATTCAGAAAACACACCACACACACAGCTGCTCTCAGTACCGGCGAGTCCGTGGCGGTCTTGGCTGCTGGCGCGGAAACCGCAAGAACTGAACGCGGAAATGACGTTCGTGGTAGCCACTTCCAATGAGCGCCGTAGCAGACGACATATGCGTCTGCCCCTCTTTCTCGCGCGTTCTCCAGCATACGGTTGTTAAGTACGCCTCGCGGTTAACGCGGTATTACCACTTTTACGTGGACGCAAAGTCTACAGATGAACTAAAATTCAATGATACCTGCATGTTCCTTGTTAGCGATTGATTGATCTGTGGGGTTTAACGTCCCGAAACCACCATATGATTATGAGAGACGCTCCTTGTTAGCGACGATATCTGACTATACGCTGTTCCACTTTTGATAGCTTGTGGTCGTGTTGATGTGTAAGACATACGGGATATGAAAAGACACCCTCACTGCGCTTTTTCCGTGCTTCGAATTAGACGACTGCAACTCATCTGCAACTCACAACGATTACCTGACTGGCTGAGCGACAAGCACGCGCTTAATCATGCTATTTTGTTGGCGTTCTTTTAAAGGTGGTTTTTATCTCGATAATTTCACGAAATCATTCAAACCAATGCGACGAAGATCAGAAGTGACTAACGAGTGCGTTTCTGCGCTTTGGCACCACGATAAGAACACTCTGATCGTACACGTCATCGCTACTAGGGCATCGTCACTCAGGATGGTGTTTGTAGAATCAACGCCTCCTAGAAATCTAGGAGGCGTTGGTAGAATGTATCCCACTGAACACGTAGCACTAGTGTCGAAGTCGCAGGGCAGCCGATTTTTCGTTTTTTTTTTGCTTAGCTTTTCTACGTTGTTTGACGTTGAAATAAAATAACTTCGATGCGACGAACGCCACTCAAATTCGGCCAAGAAGACCTATGCATACCAAGTGACAGAATGATGGCCACATCTCGATCTTGAAATCTGATGTCAGTGCTCCTTTAAGTAAAAAAAAATATGTAAAGCTATATACTACCTAAATATGTAAAGCGAATACTATTTTGACTTAAAAAAACAACAAAGAAACGTGGAAAACACCCTGCATATATTGCATGGACAATCGAGACTTCATCCACGAATTCTACCAAAGTTCTAAAAAATAACTTCCAGCAAACGTTTTGAAAAAGACTTCTTATAAAGAACGTTTGCTCGAAGTCTTCTAGAAAATTTTTTTTAAAAAACGTTTATTCAACGTCAAATATTATACTGAGACGTCCGCATACCTTTCTAGTCGTTTCGGGAAGTTTATACGACGTTTAGTGTTTCCCTAGGCTCCAACCGCTCTACTACAGTGTGCGCCTGTCCTTGTCTGTCTCTTCCTGTGTGTCGCGTTCAGTTGCACTCTCACGATGGCTTACTGGGCGCGTTAACACAGCGCTAGCTAGAAGGCAGTGCTTTGCGTGATATAAAGAGAAATAAAAGGGCAATTAAAGGACCCTTGGGCGAACTCGCGATGTAGCGAGATCCAGCACCCCGTCACAAAACGACTGACATTGAAACAAGTTCGTCTCGTCTTAGCTTACGCGCGGAACAAAAGACACAGTGCCGATTCTACTGGTAAACTCGAGTGACCTAGAATATGTTTTAGGTCACCCTAGGTGAAACGCTCACTTACCTTGATGATGATGCTATTGGCACCTACCCACTCAGGGGGATCGGCCAAGAGTCGGGCGAATCATACATCCTGGATTTATGATTATTAAAGGAGCTGACATCCGAAGTAGTTCAAGGGGCGCGGCTTATTCTAGCTTGCCGGCCAGCAGCACAAACAAACGCGTAATATAAAATAATTGGAGCACACCAGCTGCATAAGAACACAACCCGTTTCAGCGACACTGTCGGCGAAAAGCCCACACGTTTCAGCGTAATTTCTTCGGTGTACGGCTTCAACAGGCTTCACCGGCACTACTGGTGCACTGCAAATCTACGACCTGTATAAAAATTATATAAGGGAGGTCATGTGAAAATCTAGCATCTATGAGCGCCATCATGCATCTTGATTCAAAAAATAAAAATAAACAAGAAGACCAAAATCAATTTAGATCACGTGACCACCTTCAGCTAATAGCGGCGCCGAATTTATTCCATACATCTCTTCCTAGGGGATGTGATGCAGAAACACGCGGTCTCGTACAGCATCTCGAGGAGCCACTGCCTCGTGCCACGAAGGAAGCCTCGTGCGGACGTTCGTGGTGTCAGGATGCGATCGCAAAGGTTCCTAGCATGACCCGCGCTCCAGCGACTTCAGTCCCCTCACTGCGTTGTCGGAGCACTTTCGCGAGCTGGGTAACAATTCGTATTAAGGTAAGGCTTCGAACGCGCGACTTTCACGTACACTTCACTGGGCGTGCCGCCCCAAAACGATCTTTTGCTCCATCATGGCCTCCGAGATCACATCGGCAGGGAGGCATGCATGTCTCAACTTCCCCGAGTCGAAGCGTCGAAGGCGTTGCACGAGATGGCGTGATGCGAAATACCGAACGCGCCGATGGCGACGTACGTTTGCCGAGACCCGACATCATGCGCGCTGGCAGATGCATCAAGCGAGGATCGAGGAGGGCAAACAAAGGGGAGTGGGAAATTGAAGCTAGAAATCTTGCGTGCGTTCACAGTATACGCGAAAGCTTTGGCAGACGCACTCACGTGGCAGAAGCTCAGACGCGCGAACATACTCGGCCTGAAAGGATAGGCGTCACACGGTGAACTGTTGTTCGCGATCAAGCCTGATATGTCTAAAATTTCTCAACAGCCATTGGTTTCCTTGTGGGAGACTGCGTAATAGAGCCGAATACGTACGATAGTGAAATTCGGGATGAGTCCCATCGCGATGAAGTGACCGCGTGACCACGATGTTAGGCCTAGCTTTCGAGAAAATGAGGCGCTGCTGAGCGTTCGCTTTCAATGTTGATTGTGTGAAATTCCAAGGCGAAAGACCTGCGAATAGAAGTCATGCAGCATCATGAGCACGAACGGTGACTAAAATCCCGTGATCAAAAGATGACGTCGTCATTGACTAGACTAGTTGCGAATACTTTGTGTGACGTTATCGCGTGGCCAAAGGTGGGCTGATCCTGGAAGTATTGCGAAATTGGACGAGGAGCAGAAGGCTTTACAGTGAGGGGGGAGGGGGGCTCAAACACTTCAAGGTCTTCCAATTTTGCTTGTGTTTATATACATGCATACCTACTAATTCCTGCAAAAACATGAAATATAATTGGCTTCCCCCCCTGGGGAAGCCAATTAAAATTCTGGCTATGCCCCTGGTGGGGCATAGCCAAAAAAATTCTGGCTATGCCCCTGGTGGGGGTCAGCAATGCCTGATTAGCGTCAAATTTAGAGTATCAACCATGAGCGCACACACATTTATCTGCACTCTCGGCACTTAGTCTTAGTCAAAGGGACTGTCAATTGTCTCGTCCTCCATGGCCCCAACTGCTTATTGAAGAACAAGTTTGAAATGACCGGACAAAAAAAAAAAAGAGTTCATTGCTGCCATTGCTTTCTTAGTGGCATAACTTCTGTGACATCAAAAAGTGCTGATAAGGGAGTTTCTGATGGCAAAAAAATTTGAAATAAAACTGTTAACGTAAAATGGTGCAATATTTTAACTAAATTATGTGTATTTCATGCATTCTCATACCTTATATATAGCCCTAATTTTTACAGGAGAGAAAAAAACGCCATCCAGGGATGTGCACAAAAGTACAATGGATGATATTACAGCCTCGGCAGTGCATTTTTGAGGTGTCACACCTACTTAGCTTAACCCAGAGAAGATCATGGCTGCACCCAAAGAACCATCTGTTCGATAAGAACTTCATGCCATGGGTGTCTGCTGAGAGGTGTAAAAGGGGTGCTAGCACCAACTCCAGCCACACCAGCACTGTCCCCCATCTATACTCAACCAGCATTCTCTCGCTCACCCGAATGAGATGCAACACTGCTTTGCACTACCCCAAGGCAAAATCCTGCCGACAATCGTGCTACTACGCGGCAGAAGAGATAATCACCCCAAACCACACCCATGGTTGTCTGCTATGACAGTCGCACTGTTAAACAGCTCTACAGGCTAAAAGCGTACACGTCAATTTCACGAAGTAATCCCCCCCAACCACACCCATGGTTCTACTGTGACAGTCTCACTGTTAAACAGCTCTGCGGACTAAAAGCGTACACGTCAATTTCACGAAGTAATCACCCCAAACCACACCCATGGTTCTACTGTGACAGTCTCACTGTTAAAAAGCTCTGCAGGCTAAAAGCGTACACGTCAGTTTCACGAAGTAATCACCCCAAACCACACCCATGGTTCTACTGTGACAGTCTCACTGTTAAAAAGCTCTGCAGGCTAAAAGCGTACACGTCAATTTCACGAAGTAATCACTCCAAACCACACCCATGGTTCTACTGTGACAGTCTCACTGTTAAACAGCTCTGCAGGCTAAAAACGTACACGTCAATTTCACGAAGTAATCACCCCAAACCACACCCATGAATCTACTGTGACAGTCTCACTGTTAAACAGCTCTGCAGGCTAAAAACGTACATGTCAATTTCACAAAGTAATGCTTAGAAGTGCATGCCCCTGAAAAATTAGTTTTGTGTTCACATACCATTCAAACTTGTGCATTCGTGGATTTATTTTGTCTTGTGCAGTAATTCACGACTGAGGATCATCCACCTGCAGATCCTGATGAGAGCCACCGAAACACCAGAAAAAACGGCAAGATCTCAAACCACGTGGGAACTATTGACTCCGTACATTAGAATGGGGGCGCCATGACGTCCGGCAAGGACATCGAAGAACGTGCCACCTTTTATAGAGGGTGCATACCTGAAACACTCGTGAGATCAGAATATAAAGTGTCTGACATTTTTTCAGTAGGCAGTAAGGTATGCTTGGATGTACGCCTCATGACTGAGGTAAAAGACAACCCTGCTATAATGCCTCTGGGTTCGGAAATCGAGCGGGCATGCAGTGAAGGTCCTTGGTCCACAGAGCCAGCACTACTTCTCCAACTGTTGGCTGCCCTCTTCCTGCAAGCCATTACCAGCCACCGTAAGTCTGCACGTCTACAGTACTTGCAGTTTATGGATTCGATGAGGAAAGCCAATTATCCAGCTTAGAGTATTGCTCTCTTTGTTTTAAAGAGAAAAAAATTATGCTTCAAGAGCGAAACTGAACCTGCTCAAGGATGCCAGGCACAGCTTTCATATTGTAGGGGCTCTCAACATTCTCATTTCGTGGCAAACTACATTACTATGACAAATTATTTCCTGAAAAATATTTTAGTGACAGTGATCTTGTGTAACTAGCTTTTTAAACAAAAAATTGAAAGTCTTGGCAAATGTTTTTTTTTTCACACGATGTCATCGATACTCTTCTCGATACATTACTTTTTTTAGTAACAGTGATATTTTATTTTCAAATTAACCTATTGCTTAGATTATTGAAGAGATACAACTTACTGTTAAGTGGGTACCACCCGAAAAGGACACGTTTCCTGGACAAAGAATAGGCAAAAGCTGGCTTTACTTTAGTTGGTAAGGTGATGCGCGAGTTCCCGCTCCAGCACTTTCATAAACCTCCTTGGTCACAATCTAACAAAAAAATGTTGCTGTGCCCACAGGACCTTTTCTCACCTACCCTTCACTTGTGAAAGACAGTCGTGCTTTGTTTCTCGAACGAGATGTTGCTAGTTGAGTAGCAAGGTCAATATCCTAGAAAAAAAAATTTACAGGACGTTCCAAGTTTGTAAGATAAAAGCAGTCATGCAAGTGTGGTCCTCAAGCTTTTCTGTAAGCATACTGCATACTGTCTTTCCGGTGGACTATGTTCTGCCCCTATTTGAATTCTCGTTTTTTTCCTGGCCACAGCATCAGTGCAAAAAATTGATGTGCAAGAAGATTTACACTTTTGTATAAAGAATTAATCTGCAATAAAGTAGTTGCCCTCGTCCTGCGGTTGTTTTATGGGCTTCATTTTTTGTTATAAGGCTCTTCTTGAGTTTAAAACAGATGCACATTCAGTGTTTATGTAATAGTCACAAGACTAAGAAATTTTGATGATAGTTATTCCTGGAAAGGTTTTGCAGGCATGCCAATATCATATGTTTATGAAAACATTTTTTTTTGTTTATACGTGCGCGGCACTCAAAAAGTAATTTGCAGTATCAAATACAAATTAATGCATCTATCATTCATGTTCTTAGAGTTTCGAAAAATTCAACTTCCTGGCTACGCCACTGTACGGCTACTATGTGTTGTGTAGTAATGTAAGCATCGTCGTGACCAATTTTGAAGTCTCTTCAAACCGCCGGCATAAAATGAACAATCCACCGCGATGGAGGCATAAGATCACGTGCGCAGGGATTGAAGCACTGCGCCATCCTGCTCCAAAATGCAATCCTGCACCTAAACTGTTTCAAGCTGTCTTGTGCTTTCATGGGCATCTGCCATTCGCAACGTGGCGTTTCCTTGCAAGCTTCTTCCACAACTTGGCACGTCCCCCCGTGCTGTTAGTGATGAAGCAGGAAAAAAAAAACATTTGCTGCACAATGCAGCAATGATATTAAATAGCAAGAAATCGCAATGTTACACGAAATAGCTTAGCAGCCGACTTTAAGATTCAATGTTGTCACAACTGTACAACGCTGGCGTTAGCGGACATGGCCACTCTAGGGAGCAAGGTAGTTCGGTCCTCTCAAAACCAGGGGCCCTTTAGCTGATGCCTACAAAGATGGCGTGAGCACCAGTGCTAGTGATCGTGCCATCTTGATCAAAGTTCACAGCTGCTGCTTGAGCAATGCAGCCTTCTGCTCCTATCCTAGCTCTCTCCTGCACGTCGTGAGGCAGGCAGCCAGTGTCTGAAAACACATGAGCATGATTGCTTATTTCTTTAGTTGAGGAGGTGATCAGCTACCGCAACTCTGCCATCGCAATTCTGCCATTTGCGTGGTGTCTCCCGGAGCTCTCGAGTTGTATCAGTGGTTTTGCAAATTCAGATGAGCACTCATGCTTACTTAAAACACTTTTAAGGTTGTTTGCCATCAATAATAAATCGCAGGAGCCTATCTACTTGTGCAGAACAGTCGGCGGAAGCATAGATCTGAGTTAGAAATTTTAGTGTTGGGGCTCTTTTAACTACATAGTATGGGAACATGTTTCTAGTGTAACAAATGTATCGGAAGAAGCCTGCAGTGCCGTTACGTCTTGTGATCGCTTTACAGTAATTTATAGCTGAATATAATGAATATGTATTTGAAGTGTGGCTTTCATATGATCAGCTCTCCTAGATCAGTCTAGGCTGTTAGCAGTGACCATAGCATAGAATATGAGCTGTGCTCTTACTTAAACAATCATCATTAATCCATAGAGCATGTGAATGCTTACTAAGCTACAAACATCATCTAGCAGAGTTGCTTGCTGCAGTGTCATCCAGGTCATCTCATCACATTTAAAGAGTGGCCCTTGCACTGTTCATACCAACATGTGAGCCTATATCAGTGCTTCACACTGTGTCGCTTGTTCCTTCAGCGTAGTTCTTCAGTAGTTAGGTGATAAATTGTGAAGGGCTTGATTGTACATATGTTTAGTAATATCGTGGCTGATAGTTAAGATGTGGAAGCTCATAAAATGCATGCATATTCTAGTATCTCGGCTGAATGCTACATTCCTTCTAGAGACGATTGTGCATGCAGTGGCTAGAGAGCCTGCATCAGTAAATGCGTTTCACCACTTACTCTGCCTCTTGCCCCCTGCCGCAAGCTCTGCCCAATGACAATTTGGCGAGATTCTACCATGATTAAAAAGAAAAAGAAGCCCCGCCGCGGTGGTCTCGTGGCTAAGGTACTCGGCTGCCGACCCGCAGGTCGCGGGATCGAATCCCGGCTGCGGCGGCTGCATTTCCGATGGAGGCGGAAATGTTGTAGGCCCGTGTGCTCAGATTTGGGCGCACGTTAAAGAACCCCAGGTGGTCGAAATTTCCGAAGCCCTCCACTACGGCGTCTTTCATAATCATATGGTGGTTTTGGGACGTTAAACCCCACATATCAATCTATCAAAAGAAAAAGAAAGGCGACCAGCGAGATGTCCGCGCACTTGCTATTCGCATTTTTTTGGGGACAGTTGTAGCCTGGCTGGTAATGAATAGTGCCATCCATGATGAATTAAAGTTCCTAGCAAACAAGCTCGCTTTTTTTTAACATCTGCCAGACTAGCCTGCAAATTCGTGCAGACCGCCACGGCGACCACAGTTTGCAGATATAGTAGTGTTGCGCGCCATGCGGATGCGCGCGATTCGAAGAACAATTCCCGCCACTACTCTAGCACCTGTCCTATTCTCCTTGTATGAGAAGCCTTGTAATTTTGTCCACCGTACCCAATAGTTCGTTGTATGGAAGTCCATTCAAGTGAAAATTAGAACCTTTAATTTTACACACAGACCAACTTGGCTGAATAATAGTCTGTTGTACTCGGATCCTGTTATAACGAGTTTAGACAGTAAATGTAACTAGCTCTATAATACAAATGCTGCTAGTATGAAAATTGTGTCAACTTTTGGGTCCTAGGTAGCGCCACTTTGCATAGCTTCAGGGCACTCTAAGAGTTGCCTTCGAATGCAGCCGCACTGTGAGGGCACCTTCCTGCTGCAGATGGTGACAGTCAAGCAATGGTTTAGAAGGAACCATAGCCATAAAAGATTCCTCAGAGTGAATATGTCATGGTGTTGATGTTCGCAAGCTTGTGCATCTTTCGCATATTGTCTCTCTTGGACTGGCTTTCTTAATGTGTAAGCATAATGAATGCATTTACGGGAACAGCATCTAACGGCCCTTTATGCAGGCTTCTGCTCAGCTGGGGTGAAGCATTTCACAAGGGAATGCTTCAAATGTAGCTAGAGCCATCACCATTCCAAGGAAAAAAAATTGTGAAGGTGGCTTGTGCTCTCGCTTTGACTGTCCTACAAATGTACACTATTACAAGGAATAATAATGGGTTTCGGCTCTAAGGTACTGTGGTTAGTGTGCAGCTTCTGACATGGAGGTTAGAGTTGAATCCTAGACAAGGTATTGGGAGATAGAGGCAAAATGAGAGAGGCTAAAATATTGGGTCATTTTAGCGCACCTTCAAAGAACATTTCCACTAGGGTGTTCTTGACTAAATTCTTCCAGCCAAAGCGCTCAGATATTGCCTTAATCGCTATTCAGAATTCTGTGACGAATACTTAATGTCAAATATTTAGAATCTTATATTGACAATTAAGGTACAATGCCTTATTGTTTCTCTCTGGTATAGCACAAAACGTTACCCTAATCTACTAGTGGGGCCATTAAAAGTACATATAATGAATTTCGTTTTTTTATGGAGCAACATTTTTTTAGTACTATCTTTTAGGTAATGCCTATAAACACTGCGCACAGACATTGCAGGTTACTCACGCCAAGGTAGACTTATGTTAGGAAAAAATGCATGCATTTGCATAACCTTGAGGGCAAGTGGTATTCGCAGACGTTATCGAAATTTCACCTTTTTTTACGAAATCAGCCTCCTAGCGTTTTCTTTTGTGTTTATTTTCAACTCTACTACACGTTTTTTCTTTTTGATGATGTCTTGTTTTATGCATGTGCTGTCTCGTATTATGAGATTCGATATTGCGCAGAAGTAGTATTGGTTTTCTGCATCTTTGTTTTTCAGTGGTTTTAACCTTCGCAGGGTATGCGGTTGCCTTGACGAGGTGGTGACATCAAATAAGGATGATTCTATCAGTCGCCTTCTGGCATGGTCCAGAGAGAGAGAGAGAGATAAAGATGCAAGAAAGGCAGGGAGGTTAACCAGACGCACATCCGGTTTGCTACCCTGCATGGACCAGTGGTTTCTTCTATGCGACCCATCTGCCAATGCAACTGGTTGTGTTGAAGGCGACAAATGGCGAGGACATATAGTGATAGCAAATTATTTAGATATCAATTATTTGTGGATTTGATTCTTATAATTCGTATAATTGCACTTTGACGGAGATTCAGTGTTCCATAATAACTACATATAATGATTCGTATACATTCTAAAATTCCCTATTCACCTCTTTGTATTTGAGTTGCCAAAGAACCTTAGTATCGTAATTCTTTCAAGTGAGAGTTCTTGTCTGCTTTTACGTTCATTTATTTTTAAGTTATTATTTGTATCAATGATAAATGTTGGTTGTCTAACTGTGTCTATATTATGGAGTTGTTTGTATCACAAGGAACCATTGCAGACTGGTCTTGTGGGACCTTCCTTAGTGTAATATTAGTTGCAACCAACATGCCTACTGTAAACAAACTAAATCTCAGCACACAAAAGTCTGAATGAATTTCGCCCAGTGCTCAAGTTGCACACGGCAACTCTAATTTAATCACCTGTGTCACTACATTTTCTGTTTTATAGGGGAAAATTTGAGAACCAAAATGTAAGAATTTACTTGACAGAAATATTTCGCTGTAGGGCGGCCAGGACTGTACAATAAAAGAATATCTCAAGCACAAATGAAGCTTGTTGCACAACCCATAAGCAAGACCTAATAGGAAAATTTTCATCTATCACTCAACGGCTGAAATGCTGCATTCACACAATATCTTATATTCTACATGTTTGTACGATGCTAAGGGCACTTCACGGTGTGCTTCACTACAAAGCGGCACTCGAGGACCAGCCTTGCATCAAACCCTCGGATCTGATGGACCTAAAAATACCCAGCAACATGCAACAGCCACACCGAAATGCCCTGGTAAACGGAGGGTAAGGCGACGATACACAGTCATCAAGTGCACGTACTGATATTGTTGTAGGGTATGTACAGCCACGGCCGCTGGGTCAAAGAGTCACGGTACGGCCTGCCGCGTCGAGCGGCTTTCTATGGGAGAGCACATGTCAGGCGTAGGGTCAGTTGCATGCCGAACACCTGACATTTTTTTTTTCAGAACCAGCTTCTTGCTTTGAGGCTAAAATAAAAATCCACAATGCAAGTAGCTGAATGATATGGCACTGAATGCGGGACGAAGTCATTCTATTTATGAAGATGTACGTCTTAAAACAGCTTTGGCGTTTTCTCAGCCAGAATGCTTCACAAATAATTTTTTGGACATTTGACAGTAGACATTAAAAGTTTTTATATACTAAAATCATATGAAACATAATTTGAATATTTTTCATGTTATCCGGTACATGGTAGTGTGCCGACGAAAAGTAATTAAGCTTCAAACACTGAATAAAAGTGGTTTCTATAAACATGGTGACGCGCTCCTCGTAACTTTCTTGAAGAGGCTGCGAAAGTATTAGAAGTGGCATTTAAATGCCTTGATAGTGCTTACTAGGCACAGCAATATGCACGCACGCACGCACGCACGCACGCACGCACGCACGCACGCACGCACACACACACACACACACACACACACACACACACACACACACACACACACACACACACACACACACACACACACACACACACACACACACACACACACACACACACACACACACACAGATGTTATCCAAATTTTACCTTTTTCTACGAAAATAGCCTCCTAGCATTTTCGTTCGTGTTTATTTTCAACTTTACTACACGTTTTTTCTTTTTGATGTCTGGTTTTATGCATGTGCTGTAACGGATGGTCTTACTGTTGATAGACACAGAAGCGAAAAATGTTGGGTGCACAAGCTGGAGCAATTGTCAAGTCGTTTTATTATGCAAAGTTTTAAAGAAGTAAAAAGAAAGTTAAAGATGCCAGAATCAGCCTTAAATTGAGAATAAATAAAATATTTTTGCAAATATTGTTCCAATTATGTGTTCACTGTTGAGTTAATTGCATTATCATAAGAACGTCAAGACGGAAAGAGACGAAAACATTCAAAAGCTCAGGAACGCAAGCAGTTGTGTTCGCATTTTGCAGCATTTCATCGCTCTTTTGGTCTCGCAGTTTACTATTATTTACTTCATAACTGCTCACTCAATCGCCAGCATTGAAGTTAGTCACTGAAATTCCAAAGAAGCTAGAGTCCACTGTTATGAGATCGCACACATGCTAAGTATATTTAATGGCTGTTACATCTGATACTGTATTGTATGAATACTATATACGTGTTTATCTTAGAAGTTTATCTTATTTTGTATTAAAGGAACGGTGGCAACTGCAATTACTGAGGTTACTTATTCTAAATGAAATGATTAAATCTAAAGCAATGTTTTGTGAAGCGACATACTCACTGTTACTATAATCAATTTAAATGCATTAGAAAAGTGTAGCTCTTCTAGATCTCTTAGTTGTGATCTTGTAGGATCCGAGTAAAATGTGCTCGCAATTCTGACTTCCGGGAAAACTGATCCGTGTGCAAGGTTCCGTCTCGGGTAAGACAATATCAAAAACTTGCAAGAGCTGTAGGTATCTAAAGGCAAGGTCGGTAATTACCTGGTAGGCACACACCAGATGGATATTAAAACAAGATTTCGCGGGTCACACAAAGATGCACGCGCTCAATCGTAACTACTGCAAGGGCGCCGCACATGCGATTCCAAGGACGCTTGCAAAACTGTCCCCCCCCCCCTCCCCCTCGGTAGCGTCGCAGCGGTGGTTCGAGAACTAGACCCGTCACGCCGGTTTCGGAGCACCTGGTGGGCCGTACCCAAGCGCCCTTTCATCAAGCGGCCGTGGTACAGCAAAGCAAGCCCACATGATTCTGTAAATAGTGCACAGCCGAGCAAGGACAAGTGCTTCAGTAATTAGAATTAGGCAAAAGTACAAGCAGTTAAACTTGTGCTAACAGAGCAGGGCAAACGACCCTACATGCACACACAAGCCTTAGGTGGCAATAACAGACGCATGAGCAATCCAGACTAGGTGCGCTTCAGCCAGCGACCACTAGGCAGTAACTCCGCTTGATCTCTGAGCAAATAGTGCAGCAGGCAGCCTGGAATTTAAAATTCTTAGTCGGTAAGAAATTACTCTCTCATCTATCAACAAATGATGCCATATGCTCTAATGCACGATGAACCCAAATTCACAGTTGGCCGATTTTAAGCATGATGAGTAGCTCCATTCCACGGCCGCCACTTGCACATGTCAAAACTCGTGTGTACACATTTGTAGATGAAGTAACACATCTGTGTTATAGTGGGATTTTTTTTGGTGGGGATTTATTGTTTTATTCCAATAGACAGTGGAGCACACCTTGCACAGATGTCTGTGCAGATGTGTTTGTTGAAAGGACATTAACTTACCCATTCAAAATTGCCATTACTGTGGCACATAGCACTCCATACTCCATTTACAAACAAGGCAAGTGGTCAAACCTAACAAATTATCGCAGAACTCGATCTACTGCACTTGCAAAGGGAGTCGATTAATTATAGCTGAACATACTTGAACGCGCCCTGGCCTTGCTGCAAAAGTACAGTATTATTATGAATGACCGTACTATTCTTAGTGGAACTTCTACCCTCAATTTGACCATATAAAACAGCTTGCTGCAATTACTCTTGAGGAGTGCGACTATCAAAAAACTTTCTAGGTCTTGAATTTTCATTTGTTTTGTAGGTGTTTGTGTCGCCTCTCTATACACATCTATATAATACAAGGCAATAGCAATTAGTGCATGTGTAAAAACTGAAGCAAAACTGCTAGCTGGCCTAGTTGGAATGAATGCATCATTTAGCTACTTTGCGCAAGACAAAAAAGGTCGAAGCATGGAGTGACAAGTTGCGCTCATTTGTTTCGCTCCTTGCTTCTTCCTTGTTTGCATTATATATAGTGCTACTATGGTACGGCCTTAATAGACATGGACAGTAGTAGACTAGTCGCATTATCCAGACATTCCATGTTCTTGCAACGGTGCAGAGTGGCAGTGCAAACAGCCGACAGGTTCTTTAGATGTTTCGTTGAAGTTTCACTAATTTATGTCAGAATATGATTACCCCGGAAATGTATTTCTGGCATACTCTCAGAAAACCTCTTCAACAAAGTAATGGTACCAGCACTTGCAAAGTAGCCCGGAGTAAACAAAGATGATTCTACATTGAACAGTTCTAATAATAACAATATTATCTATGTTTTTATGCACCAAGACTATAAAATGATGACGAGGTACATCGTAGTGGAGGGCTCCGGAAATTTCCACTATCTGGCATTCTTTAGCCTGCCCACTACGTGGGCTGCTAGTGTATCGCTTACATCGAAATGAAACTGATGCCATTGAACAGTTCTAGTTAATAGGCGGGGTACTATTATTTAAAATTATTTATCACTGACATATCTCTAAGACAGTTTCATGGTGCACTCTACAAGAATGCATACACAGCACTTGATGTCCATCCTTGTCTCTTTCCGACGCAATGGGACGCTGTCAATGAAGCAGAAATTAAGCTAATGCTGAACTTTTTTTTGGGAATATCCATGTTTATATCATGCGTCCTTCGGCAAAGAAATGCAGGGCATAGTCACTGCTTGAAGATATGTTACATAATAGGCAGAATGCCTACTCGGCATATGTAGAGAATGTGTACAGTGGCCTTGCTAACGTAGCCAGCACTAGCATCTTATATATGAAGCAGACAAATGTATTTGATATTTATAAGGTTGTATCAGGTCTTAATAAATGTTGCATGTCATGCAAAACTACAGAAAGCGAAAAAAATTGCATTTAAGGCTCTCGACAGAGTGAGAATCATAATAATTTGTTTTTAAATTGGCACCCAACTTTGCTATGAAATGATATTCTTTCCAAATTGATAGATAGATATGTGGGGTTTAACGTTCCAAAACCACCATATGATTATGAGAGACGTCGTAGTTAAGGGCTCCAGAAATTTTGACCACCTGGTGTTCTTCAACGTGCACCCAAATCTGAGCGCACGGGCCTACAACATTTCTGCCTCCATCGGAAATGCAGCCGCCGCAGCCGGGATTCGATCCCGCGACTTGCGGGTCAGCAGCCGAGTGCCTTAGCCACTAGACCACCGCGGCAGGGCTATTCTTTCAAAATTATACAAAAAATGTTCCATAAATGTAGTTTCTTCCAAAAATAAAGCAAATAAGGGTCAGTCTATTAAAGCAATAAATGGGAAAGCAAGTTAGTCCTGAACCATCCCTGTGAGCTTTTTTTCATAACTTTTTTCGTACTAGGAACTGCTGCCTGGTTGGCAGCTGATGTTGCATAACAGCAGCATATGGATGTTAACCATTGGGCAGGTGTTCCTGGCTAATATTTTAATTAAACATATGCATACTTAACACAGTTCTGAATCTAATTATATTACCAGGAAACTTGAAAGTGGTAATTGTTCAGTGTCACTAACCCTGCTACAGCTACAGTGTTATTCTCAACAGTTTTGTTGTACCTTCAGCAGGTTTTAGAAGAAAAAAAAAAGATATGTAATGGGCGAGACATAACTGCAAGAGTAGCCTCCAATCAGTGAACAGTCCAACCTAAGATCTTAATGACAAAATTAAATATTGTGCTCATAATATATATTTTGAGGATTCTACTCCTTTAGTAGAGCAATATGCTCATTCTAACATTGCCTTCCCACTTGAAAAAAAAAAAAAAAATGTCGTTGCTACTTCAACAAAATTGTCCTTTTGGCACTGTACAGCATTTATGTCTGTGCAACTGCTTTTGGCAATATATGGACAAACAACAATGACGATTTCTAATGTACCGTGTTTTGTACAATTCCTTCAGAACCATACAGAATGACTGCACTTTACACTAGTGTTACTTAAGGGGGCACATGGGCCTTGTGTGAAACATGTATTGCTACTGCTGCTAGAGTAATGAAACTTGCAGGTAATATGTAATGTGCTGATTACAAATATGCAACTAGTTTTTGTGTATCTTATGCAGAAAAAGATTATACAGCTTTTCTGTTTTTTACTTCTGCAATGACTGGCAAAAAATAAATTACAATAAGAAAGCTAAATGTTACATTTATATATTCCTGAATTCTCAATAAATGCAAGAAACATAATCTCATGTTTCTACACTTATTTTATTCCAAGTTACAACAGCTAAAACATTAAATGTGAAACATGAAATCGCTGTTTATTGTTTGCCCAGATTTTGAAAATTTTTCACGGTGAAGAAACATTGTACTATAGGCATCTTGCACTCTTTGGAAGCCTAGCTATCAGATAAAAAAAAATCCCATTAGAATTGGGTGATTAGAAGGGTAACAACAGCCCCCCTTCCCCCCCCCCCCCCCCATAAAAGTGGAGACAGCCCAAAAAAGTGTTCTGAGAAAAATGGGAAAAACTAAAGACAATATGGAAAAAAGCTCTTTATCTTCTGCATGAGCACAATTACAACTGCCAGTGGATCAGAAGGCTCTTGGAGAATAATCTGGGTGGGGCTTTCCCTCTGCCTCCACTTAGCAACTGCCTGAAAGGCTACTGAAGACCCCCTCTTTCTCTCCATTGACAGTTAGGGCATTTTCTGTGAGTGAAACTAGATAGTTCGCGAAGTAAATATTTTCTCCTGGCAAAACTATACATTCTACACGCCTAGAACTTTGTGAGAACGTGCAGGAAGATGTCCTGAATACAATACCAACAAAATTGAAAAACTGTTTTTTTTCCCTATTTTTTTGCTTTCAAGACCCATGTGCCCCGTTAAGCATGTACAATACAGACCATACATATTTGTAACGTTTACATACTGCAAGTGTGGCGACAGCTATAATGGTAACAAACGAAAAAAAAAATTCACAATAGTGAACCAATATAGCACTTTATGTTAGAACCACACACATGATGTGCATGCATATATGGATGTACAGGCTATGGATAGAAGTATTTGGAATAAGCTACTATAGCTCAACAGCTGATGGGAGCCGAACTGAAGCTCATAAACATGGCACACTATTCGCCATGTCTGTAGCATTGCATGAATCATCCAAAAGGTGTACCTATTGTTCCTAATTATGATTTTTGAGCTAGGGCCACTTGACAGACAAGTGTGGCTTACTTATTAACAAAAAACTGAGACATTTCAGTTAACCTATTAACTGTGACATCATGATGCCTTCAGCTAGAGCATAATAAAGTTGTTTTTGCTTTCATATGCAAATTACGATTAAAAAACTAAGCGAGCACAAAGTGCTCAAGAACATGAAACCAGAGCAATAAAGGCATTATATTGAACAATGCCTGGTATCTGCTTTATAATAACACTGATCTTTAATGTACGGTCAAAGCACATGTTGTAAAACAAGTCAACCAAGACAATTTCAACAGTGCAAAACGTCTGGCAAGGTCACAAATGGAAAACAAACATGAGCAATGCCGGTGATAAAAACTACAATAAGCAGCACATGAAACAGGTGACTGGCAAAGTCTTCGATGTTACGGACCCAAGTAATGTGGTTTCTTTTTCTAACACTGTGTCCACACATACACACGAACATTTCCACCCATTTGGCAGTGGTTTAAACCTGATAACACCATTTCCTGAAGGAGCTACTTATATGAGGGCATCCCTTCAGCCGCCACACCAGCCCAGATATCTTTGCATGTTTACATAGTTGCTCTCCACAAACATTTTCACAATGAATGATAAATGCTCTGACCTAGCACAGACAATGCAAGTCTGGTATCTGCGTCACTTGTAAGCCTGGCCCAACTACAACAGATCGACACAAGGTGGATGACAGTGCAGTTTGGGAACAAGTGCAAATGAGAATGCAGGTTGTTCAGCAAGAGATTCAGCATGAAAGCATTCTAAATAAAACTCTGTAAAGTGCCCCTTCACACAAAAATAAGCGCCAATGCTATTGCCAGTCATGTAGCACATTTATGTGCATTGTATCCTTCAGAACAGCCTAGATGCAAACTGCTATATATGTTATGGCACAATTCAACCAACCGGCAACATGCTCAAGGTGTCCTCACACAACAGGAAGAGCAAGAATTTTGTGGACACCTTGGCATGGTACAAGAATGTTGCATCAAAGTATTTTAGTGAAAAGTCACAGCTAGACGCCTAGTGGGTTCACTAAGCAAAAAGTGCTTTCAGTATACGAAGCAGCATAAGAAAAAAAAGATAGAAAGAGAAAATTCAGACGTCATCATATCGAATCTAATACCACATTGTTTGTCTATAATAAATTGGTCAGAGGTGTATGACAGAAAGGTGGAAAAATAAACCAGGACATGTGGTTGGCTCTCTTGACCTCAGCAGGCCAGCAGACAAGCAGCAACATGCAAACATAAATGAAGTGGAACGAAAATACATTTCGAAATGTACTGTTGCTCATCAGGAGAGGCATTTCTTAAAAATACAGTTCAACAAAAACAAACCAAGAGAAATAGTATATTTAGCATTTTGCAGTAGTGTCATCTACAGTGGCCATTTATTCACGGCATGCAACTTGTGCTAAGCTGCACATCACCCTGCAAGTGGCAGGCCTTAAATTAGAAGTAACGTTAATGCAAAAACTGCATTTTCATTCTAACCAAGGTTGCAGAATGGCAGGAACACAAACATCACTAGAACGATACTGCAGGTACAGAAAAATGTACACAGTGTAAATAATTTCTATGAAAGGAACAGGGCATTGAACATAGGCATCCCATCACTGACTCTGTGCTTGTTCAGTTTTGGGGGAAAGTGCAACAAAAGATATGCACAAATTTTATAATACCTAAGCTAAAAAAAAGAAAAAAAAATTGAACTGACTCCAAGATACATATAGACAGCACTCACATACCGGTTAAATGAACAGCCTAGAAGGGGGACAATTAGTGCAATGGCAAAACTTGAGCTGATGCTTTTGTACTACATCATAGCACCACAGTGAAGGAATAACAAGTAAGGGCCATGCTCACTGCATAGATAAATGTAGGAGTGAACAAATATTAGTGCAAGTGAACTGCTGAAGATGCAAAGGTGCAGCCTCAACTCCAGTATGTGCGTAGTACGTATACACAGCAAGTACCAACAAAGTTTTGTGAAGCATTAATATTAGCAACAAATAAACAAAAGTAATAAAAATAATCATGCAGATGTAAAGGTTTTCATACGATTGCCGCTTTTGTTTTTACACTGCAGCTATTTAGCACACAACCTAGGAGGTGTTTCATGAGAGTAGCAGGCCCATATCATATCATTCCTTTTGCCTACTACACATTCCAAACTGGGCCACAGAACATTTAACTTCGTCTCATATATCATTATGTACAGAACTATCTGATTGACTATCCCTAATTAAATTTTGCACTTGCACTTAAGCAAAAAATATGCATTCAAGGTAATTTGTGCGCAGTCACAAAAAAATAAAATAAAAAACTGTAGTGCCTTCTTGCACTAAAAGCACGGCCTTCAACATCTGAGCTGAATGCAACTGTTATTCCTGAATGCAAGAATTTAGGTAAATAAAAAGCTACTATGCCCTGTGGCGGCAAATAAAAAAAATATGCTTTGGTACTACTTGTTTAAAAATAAAGGTGTGTAGCAGCACTGCATATCAGCACTTTAGCAGCCAATAACTTTAAAACTTCGCCGCTGATTTGGAAGAGTTGAACCTCTTTCTTAATCTTGAAACATAAAGGCAAACCTGACCGAAAACTAAAAGGGAAAGTTATAGCTTCTTGTCCTTAAAATGTTGCCCACAAAATGTTATCTTAGCCCTCCTCTTCGCACACTCCATTTACAAACACCAAAATAAGCATTAACACACAGAGAAAGATGATACCGCCAATTGAAAAGAAAGTATGACAGGTGCCTCTCCTCTTCTCCGCCGTATTAGTTTCTCATTGCAGCAGCTGCCTCCCATCACTGTCACCCTGGGGGCCGTCCATTTTAGTGCTGAATGCAGGACTCGCAAGGTTCATCTTCACACCACTCTTCACTCTGCACATAAGAACGTACAGCTGGCTAATACATACATTGCAGTCCATACTGGCATCCTTGAGTACACTGTTGCCTCGCTCTGCAACTTGCTATCCTACAGTATGTTCAGAAAAAAAAATTGCTGAATATTTTGGAGTATTGCACTATTTTATTAATATACGGAAACTGACCTGTGAAATACTTGACCAATCAGTCTTTGAGCATCGAACAAAATATTCACAAAACTTATTTTGAATAAGATAAGCACTACAATTGACCTTATTCAACCTAGAGAACAAAGTGGCTTGCTTCAGGATATGGTATTCTACAATGAATCCCTTTCATGTGATCGATAAAATAATTGGGAAATTTGTAGCCAAACAGACTAAATCCCTTTTTATTTCATAGCTGAATTGCAAAATGGAATCAGACTTTATAAATGCCAAAAGTTCTGAAGGTGTTGTGCCAGCAAGGGTACCTGAAACATACCGTATAGACAATGTATAATGACTCCACAGCTGCTGTGGTCCTCCTCAAGAAAAGCAGGAAAATCTTGATCAAAAAAGGAGTCTGTCAAGGTGGTAGTCTCTCCAGTGCTATTCATTGCTTGTCTAAAGGTATGCAAATGACTAGAGTGGAAAGAAATTTCAGACTTTCTCTGTATGAATCCTCATTACTATTCATCTTGCCAACAACAACCCAGTCATCAGCAATGACTGCAATGAATAATGGAAAAATGACAATGCAAAAGACAAAGCTAATGCCAGGTGGTCCAGTGAGAAAGCGAGAATTCGTAAGCAACAACTGGAACTTTGAATAAGTAGATGATGATGTCTATCTAGTCCAAATATTAAGAAGGGAGTCTGCTTCATGTAAACGAAATCTACTGAAGAACACAGGTGAGTTGGCATGCATACAGTAGACATTTTCAACTCATGACCAGTAACTTACCACTGTCACTAAAGCAGAAAGTGTACAATTGGTTCAATTAACCAGTTCTAAGGTATGGAGAGTAAACAATGGGAACAAAAAAAAAAAAAAACTCAAAAAGAAGCTAAGGCATCAAATTGCCCAACTTTGGCGTCTAGTGAAGAAGCTAAGAACTACACAGCATGCAATAAAAGGAAAAATGATAGGTATAACCCTAAGAAATAGGAAGACAGCAGAGTGGATCAGGGAACAGAAGCAGCCGGTATCCTAGCAAGTATTAAAATAAGGAAATGCACCTGGGCAAGACACAGTATGAGGACATAACAGACGACGGTCAATCACAGCATTGGAATAGAAACCAAGAGATGTGAAACTCCAACAGGGATGGCCAAATGGAAGTAAAGTGATGTAATTAAATTTGCAGGCATCAAATAGAACCTGCCTATGTAGGACAGGGTTAGTCCGGAGAGGCCTTCATTCTGCTGCGGACATAAAAACAAGCTGGTCACGATGGAAGTGAGGTTTGGTTCCTGCTACAACTTTTGCCAACCATCATAAAGTAATGAATAAATCTAGCATTTAAAACATGTATGTATCTTCTACAAGGACCTCCAGTTTACGTGGCTGGAAATAAGGCACTCAGAAAGCATGACATGCAAGCTGAAATAGACAATATCTTTTTGAAGGTATGCAGAAGTGGATGAGGTATAGAAAAAGTTCAGGAAGGCTGCAAGTATTGATGCATGGCTTACTATGAATTTAATTTTGCTTTTGACTTTTTTGTGACATCCATGAGGCACCTTGAGACTTCTATGAACTGTGAACTACTTTTTATTCACTTTTTTTCAATATTCTGAACTACAGAAGTTTCGTTAGTTCTAGAACACAGCCCTTTCACTTTAATCCTCGAAAAGATAAAACGAAGACAACATTGATCATGGAGCAGACTGCACTATAAGGCTGGCTTCGTGGAGTGTGGTAATCACAGAACTGCTGTCACTACTCAAGGGATCTAAAGTTAATTACCATTTAAATATGATACTTTATGAGTAATCCACTCTTTACAGGCTCTAAATACAAGACAGTATGCTAACACCTTCTAGCACACTCAAGTCACGTGCACATGCTGAGACAACACTGTCGATACACAAGCCTTGTATTGAACTGCCCTGTTATGTTTTCCTTCTCAATATAACTAAAAGACAACAGTCCCTCAAGTTTAATAAGCTATATCCTCCCACCCCCCAGAAAAATCATAAAAAGAAAAAGTAGCTTTGGCTTTATACAGTGTTATATAAACCACATGAACGTCATACAGGTGATTATAATGTACGAATGTTTACTTCATGACACATGAGTATTCAAGGATAATCTTCACTGAATAGTGAAAAAGAGGTTTTGGAAGGCTAAGTTATTAAAAATTAATAGGCCCCGGAAAAATTACTCAAGTAGTCTAATTAACAGTTTCATCCTGGCATTATTCTTGCTCACAATTTTGGTTAGCCATAAGCCTTGAGAATAGAGTGTCAAGTATTCCTTAGGCTGCTAGTATTATAATACTACACATAATTTAGGTTTGTCATGAGCGAATTAAAGTTTACAAAAACATATATAATCTGTGCACTTGTTCCTAAATGCGAAGCATTTTTTTTAGTTGAAGCCTATCGTTTATAAGTTTTGAACAAATATTAACAAAGCTATCACAGCCCCGTCCAACATGGGGTAAATTTACAAACCTCTACAATTAGCCTCTAAAATTCCTCACAGCATGCAAGATAACTGAGTTAAGTCCAGAAAGATAAACGCACACTGATGGAAATAAACTTAAAATGAGTATGACGTGCATGATCAGTAATCTCAAGCAGTACACAAGCCATGCTGTTTTCAACCCCCCCCCCCCCTTTTCAATGAAATGTTTTCTGCCTAATTATATTAGGACTTGCACTTCCATAAAAAATAGTGACACTGATAAAACATAAAAACATACTGTTAGTATAATCAAAGAACTATTTAACACAACAAGTATAGATTAACATTCCTAGCTTAAGGGACACAAGTCTTAGAAGGCCAAAAATCGCAAAAAATCGACTTTTTGAAGCTGACATTTTCGGAATCTGTACCTATTTTTGCACCTATCTGAGAAGTTTCTAGCTTCTTGCGTCATTATTTCTGACACAAAATCAACTTATAAAATCTCTGTGAGATGAATGTGAGCGCAAATTTATGCTGAAATCGCGCCGCGCCAAACTGTTGCCGTTACACATGAGCTATCGTGTTCATCTTGGTCTCGTTTGGAAGGGTTGTTGTTCATCTTCAATTTCTTGCCATTGCTGGCTCGCCTTGCTTATTGGTTTTTCAAGAAAAACACGTCATCGAGAAGCACTAGCGCGCGATTCTATTGGCTGCTTGAGGCATGTGACAAAACCTAGGCATCCGATTGGCCAAGTGGCGTTTTCGGCGTCTGCTTCACCATCGTGACGCGCACGGACATGCACCATTTCATCATGGTGCTGCTGGCCTGCAGCAGTAAAGAAGTTCCGTGCAACAGTAATTTGTGAGCAGGTGTGGCGATCGTTCATTCGCTGTGAACGTCAGAATGAGCTTCGCTATGGCTCAGGACAACGAGGATAACGAACTCGCCGCGGTCAACGGCGGTCACCGAGTCACTGCTGTAGGCCTAACTCACATTCGAGCCTGTTGGTTGCCGACAACGTTACTGTTTTGCAGCCTCATCAGTTAGAGGACGGCAAGTAAAAAGCAGAAGTGAAGCTACAAGAGATATCATTCTTTGTTGTGACAGAATGGAAGTGCAGTGTTATCGCTAAACGCGTGGATGCCCCGGTTCCCCGCGCGTGACGAAAGGACCCTGAACTGTGCGACGGCTCGTCAGCGTGGATACACTATGCGTCGTCAAACAACGGAAAGTCAATCCGTTTGTGGTGAACATGCTTGCTGCCCGTGCATTGAAGGCTACTGGCAACAGCTAGACTGCTTTTAATGACGTGTTCGCAACATTGTCGTGGTCTCCGCTCGGAAATGTGGCAGTCTTACGCAAAAAAGAAAACTAACACCTCAGCACTCGTGTAGCCTCGAAATTGATGAGCGAGGAAGCAAGTTTCGTTACGAGTAACTCATTCAGGACAAGCCGGAAAACATCACCGTGTTGTTTGACAGATTGCGGATGACGCGCGCACATTCGTCGCACATCGCCGTCAGTACAGTTACTGAACTGATAAGCGGCTTTGCGGCGGACGAGCACACGGCGACAACTTGCTACAGGACTAGAAGAAATGACATGCTCGTGCAAGCAATCAGTCCTATTACATTCCCGGTGCATATTAACTGACTAGAAGTATTTGTGCCATGATATTTTTCACTCAGAACGGCAAAATAAAGTTTTAACAGCATTATTCTCTAAGCACAGATTTTGACCACTTTCTTTTGCTTGTTCGGTAAAAGTGCACCAAGGACAACTAGAGCTGTAATTGTTTTTGCGCAATGTAGCTAAATGTGCACAAAAAATAATGCTTAGAGCCTATTTTTAATGGGCAGCTTCATTTTTTTTTATTCTACTATAAAAAATTTTTTTGGTTACATGCAATGAACTTTATTGTGCTATAATTCGAGAGGTACTCGTTCAATTAATGATCAGCTTAAAGCATTGCACTCCTTAGGCTATCTAGTATCCATACATATGTTAACGACTGTGTAATTCTAAGTACATACATTTTTATGGTTAAAAATGTTAGAATTTTTTGTTTTCTTGATTTTCTCAAAATGGCAATTTTGTACACCCTGTATGAAAATTCCTGCAATATATAGGAAACTATTACAGACAGCAGAATAATTTTTCTTTGCAGCATGAAGCTATATGTTTGGAGCACACAACATAGGAAGCAGATTTCGATTTTTCTTGATGCAAGTTTCTTAAATTAGTCTTTTGTGTGACCACACAATGGCCACATTCAGAGCTATGAAGTTTAGTGTACCGTAAAGTAAAAAATAATGACCCAATCAAAAATGTGCTTCCTATGTTGTGTAGCTTGCGTTTTCTAGTGTTGATCTCTATGCGATTTATGAATTTCGGACTAGTGGGTATTTTTATACTGTGGTATGAATAATGAATATTGTTATCCTAATAAATAATGAACTAATAAAGCTATAGAAAAAATAACTACATATTTGGAATTCGGAGAACAAACTGAGTAAGCATGCCAACTTTTGTCACATTTGGTTCAAAAATAAATGAGAGAGCCCTAAGACTCAAGTCCCCCCTTAATAATTGACGACAGTACATCCCACATTTTCACTTGGGACAAAGCTGCTCTGCAAGCACTCATGCAGCAAGTGCAATTCAGTGGAAGTGTCGCACTCACCAAGTTGGTCATAGCCTGAGGGGTGGGTGCATGCTTTAGTAGCGTGCATGGTTAGTAGGCAGGGTAGTTGGGGCTGGTAGGTGACACCGTGTTTGAAGCTCCAAGCCCTGCACTGGGCACGGATCTCTCACCCTGGGCAGGCTCTCCAGACTTCCAGCCTTTGTATTTGAAGAAGGCATCTGCCCCGTACAGGAACATGGCCACAAAGCCAAAGAACTAGCAGTATTGGGAAAGAAAAAAAAAAGAGCCAGGAGGACTAACGTCAATGTCAAGACACTAGGCACAGTATCAGCAGTGAGACCAAATTATATTCGAGAGTTGCATCTGCTTAATGCGTTACAGCTGGTTGTCGTAGCGAGCAAATTTTGAGCTTCATTACTTGTGGTTGCCAACAACATGTGGGGCTAAACTGATACTTGTTGAGGAAATTAACACAATCTTCAACAAAACTGAACCCCTGAACTCTCCAAAAATATTGTAGTAAAGTATTGTATTTACACGATTGTAGGTCGACCTTTTTGGTGTTAATTTGAAATCTGATGTTGGGGGTCAACCAAGAATCGAAAATAGTTTCGGTTGTCAAGTCTTGCTAAAAATAATTCCCATGTATTTTTTGCAGAGCTAGCTTTTCTGCACAGCATTCTAGTACTGCCATGAAGCCATCTTGGCACACCAGTGTCTATTTGGTGTGTAAAAAAAAAATAGTTTCTTTAAAATGAAATGTGCTCGTGCTTTTTTTTTAATACTTAAGTGTTTTATGCTGGAGTCTAACAAGACTTCAGCGATGCATTTTCATCATAAAAATGATGCAAAAAAATATGCACGATCAGAAGACTAAAGTTCGATCAGTTGGAGTCGAACCTATGGCCTATTAATCTCCACTGCGTCACAATCACATGCTTTGCAGGCTTTAAAAATATGCCTTTTATATCTACCACTGTCCTCTCACAGCATTCTTAGTAAAGTGCTGTAATGCATCATGACCGTCACATCCACGTCACTGCGTCACAATCACATGCTTTGCAGGCTTTAAAAATATGCCTTTTATATCTACCATTGTCCTCTCACAGCATTCTTAGTAAAGTGCTGTAATGCATCATGACCGTCACATCCACGACTAGTTTCTTCAACACGTCGTTTGTAAGCGTATGTTCCATTCAGGGCATTTAGATACGAGAAGTGCAATTCTGTCAACACCTTAGCACACCCCAAGGTGACGACCCTACCCCAAGCGTGTATGTCGGTCACAGAATCCATCCATACCAAAAATAGCTATGCGATGCCCACGATGCTTCAACTATGCGTTCCCCGCTTACAGTCGCCCCCCGAATAATCAAGGCCGGCCAAAGGGACGACACGACGCACATTGTGTTTTCTTCTGTTCAGAGAGTAGTGTTAAATAACTGCAGCTGTGCAGGTGAGTGTGTTACCTTAGCCATAAGGTAACACACTCACCTGCACAGCTGCACATGTCAATGCTATGGTTCTAAACGATTATAAAATTATGATTGTGTGCTTTCTAATTGGTAAGCCTTTAAACCAACCACTCACTGCATGACTCATGTTTCGACACCTGGTGAGGTTCAACGCTTCTACCATGCAACATTACATGACTCATGTTACATGAGCATACATGTAGTTGTTTTTTGCCAAGTAATTTCGAGCACTAGCATGACTGGGTGATAGAACACCTGCTTGCCATGCAAAAGCTGTGGGTCCGGTTCCCACTCTAAACCAATGATTTTGTTTATTATTCTTTCAGAAAATACAAAAAATAAGAGTCAGCGCAACAAGTGCTACAACCAAGCATCTTTAGAGTGAGAAAAACAACAAAACTGTGGCAGTGCAAACAAGTGAAGTTGCATACTCAGCTAAAGAGTCGCCATTTCGACATAATGTGATTATGCCACAATAAAGTTTCACAGAGCATTCATCTATCAAGGTGCAGGCTACAAGGCATAATGCTTCCTCCTAGTTTGTATGTATTTTCCTCCATGATGTGAAGCACGTTAGACCAATAACATCCTTTCACTCAAATGGCTTGTATTCAAATTTGACTTTGGCTGGCTATACAGCTCGGGAGAGTCATCCCAATGTGACTGTGCTGCATGACTTGAATTGGTTTAGGGTTTTTTTTTCGTTTTTTTTTTAATTGGGCTGCGGACGTTTTCAGGACATCTATAGCTGCGCTCGAACAATCAAGAACAGGTTAAGAAATCTGGTGTATCTGGTAAATCAGCATACTAGTTGGCAGGTATGTTAGCCTAGTAAAAATACCAGTAGAAGTCTATCAGTCTGAGAAAAATTGCTATTGGTCTTGAGGGAAGTTTATCAGAGCTGTACTGTGCATATGAGAACTCTATTTGTACCGATAGGCACCAATAGCCACCTATATTGATCATTTATTAGGCAAATAGAAGTTGTATTGATCAAGTTGGAGTTCTAAATTGGTTTCTTACAGGGCTAATAGAGGATGTATAAAATCAACGAGAGTTTTCTTGGTCAAAGAGTCACCACGAATTAGTATCTCAGTGGTCAAATAGGCTGCATATTGGCCCAATAGCTGCGATCTATTTTAGTTTCGTATTGGACTGATGGATAACGTATCTCTTTTTTTTGGAACAATAGATAGCTGTCAGACTAATAAGTGGCAGCTATTGGTGTTTTATTGCTTCAATATATGACAGCAATTTGTATAGGGATCAGTATAGCGTGGGTATTTTTTCTGATGACCTACAGCCAGCAAGCCCATTTGTGCTGAAACTCCGTATATATCCCAGGCGAAACTTTGAAGTGGGATTTCAAGTGCTCCAAAGTGGTACCACTTTCCTTGAAGTGGGAATTTAATTGGTCTAAAATGGTACCACTTGCTTTCATGTGGCCACTGAAGTGGTCCCATTTACTGTCAAGGGGGAATTCAAGTGGTCCCACTTGCTGTGAAGTGGTTTTCAAAGTGACACCCCTTGCTTTCATGCGTCCATTAAAATGGCACCACTTGTACGGAAACTGGTCCCACTTGCTTTCAAATAGCCATCGAGAGGGCATTTGAACGACACCGACACCAATTTGAAGCTTTTAAGTGACCACTGACCGTGACGTGATGCAGATCGACCATGTACATGGGTGCATGGGCCACAACTGGTTGAATCTGCTTTCAAGTGGTCATTCAAACTGTGTCACTTTAACCACCAAGAGTTCGTTAGGTTGAGTTAAACTTGTTGCCAGTCATAGGAAGTGGCCCTTATCTGGCTTATAGTTCTTACTAGTGAGACCAGAATCAGTCTTATTCACAGGCAAGTGGTTTTTTAATTAGGAAAATAACAAAACTAGCTAGATCTCTACTATTGTTAATCAGAATATATGATGTTGGTCCCAGGTACATGGAGCACAATTTACAACCATTATCAACCCAGGTGCTTGTGGTTGTGTGGTGAAATAAGTAACACTGTGCAAATAGCCCATTTTAATTATAGCTTTGGAGTAGACGTATGCCACACCAACACGTCAAACAAATCTTACTTGAGTAAACGTCCAACAAGATGCTTGCCAAGTTTGCTCATACTAATCTGAATAACTCGTGTTTAAAACATCACGATCACTTCCCTGCGACAAGGAGCCTTTTTTTAAACGTTTGCCATTATCTTCCACGATATACGAGCTTTAAACTCTGCTTAATAGCTGCGGCTCCACATAACTACAGTAGAATAACTCCGCTACTTCGCTTCTACAACGCTGCCATGTCAGCCCTGTCTGTTTTCAGATGAATAGGGGGTAGCACTAGCATAACACAGTGTTGAGAACATTTTTGTTGATACTGACAGTACTGGTTATCTAAATAAAACCAGTCCGGAAAGACTTGCTACATTGTTTTTTTTAATAATAAATTTTCATAAACATTTATAATAATAGTCCTCACACTACTTTTATTATGGACAATCATAGATTATTAGCATGAAAACAAAAGCTTATTTTTTTCCAATGGGAACCCAAAGAATTGTGTTAAAAAAAAAAACATATCCTTCTGTTGTGTACCCTGTTTGTTTTTCCTCTTGTTATAGGAGTGCTTAATGGTGCTGTCACTGCAAATTATTAACCTGATCGGGTTTATCTGCTCTCAACTGGACTACTACTTCCCGAGCACGTCCAACTGGTATAGATTTGTGTCAATGACCGCATTTTGGGTTACACTGGTGCTCCTCCTCTTCTACATTTTTCGCCTGATTGAGAAGATCAAGATTATTCCTTAGATGCTTGCGGTTAGCACATTTTCTTTGTCTCTGTTTGGAAATTTTCTCCGGTAAACTTTCTTCTGGGGCCTTTTTTTCGTGTGTATTCGTAATTGCGGCGTGTTTTCTAAAGGGACTTGTCCGACATTAGCATGAAACAGTCACTACTGGTCAGATTAATATGTGGAAAGTGTTAGATCAGTATCTTTGAGCTGTTCTTGCTGCTGTATTGGTGGTGTCTTGGAATCGAGGTGCCGGTCGAACTAACACAAGATTTTCTCAGCTGCAATTCTTCCTTAAAGTGGTGAGTGTTGCATTCATACATTTCAAGCATAAGTGAACGTTTACCTTGAGTGCTTGTGTGATTTATTAAGCATGGTACCATATAGAAATGCTGCATGCATTGTCTATATATGGCGAGGACCCAGAATTCACTGATGAGTGAAAAAAAAATCACCAGCCGTCATTCATTTAAATTATTGAGCACAAGTACTACATTGATGGATAAATGAATGGACTCTGTGAGCGTCCCATTCATAACACACTGGTGACTTGTGTGCCGCCAAGCTAAAAACAGAACCTTTTTATTATTTATTATTTGAGCATTCTGTCTAGTTCAATTAAATAAAAGCACAACTTTCTGTGCCCAGGGCAGAGTCAGGACTACAAATAAAGTTCTTCCGGATCTTTGGCAGTATTTATTTTGGCCATTTCTCTTTCTTTTTCTTTATCAATCTGATAATGTATATTACTTAATTCTATCGTAGACCTGTTTACCTTTCTATGATTGTCCCTGAAACGCATTTCTTCATATAGTTCAGTGTCCAGATAAATCCTAGGGAATATCACTGCATTTATTTACAACATAGTGCATCCATTCCTTGACTTCTATACAGCATGTACATTTATGTTTATTTTTTAAATCGCAGTTTGTAGGAGGGGTCACTATGGGGCCATGGAGTTCAGACGCGCGTCGCATCGGCTTCGCGGATTTTTATAGTTTTTGGCATTTGCTTGCCTGCCATTCCGTTTAAAGTCTTCCTAAGTGACTGAGAAAGTCTTGCGGACTCTCCCTAAACCAGATTTAAGCAGGTGAGCCCTAATTTCAGCTAATCTGAGAAAATTTTCCGTACAGCCACGCTGGCCCAACAAGCCAGTTGATGGGCATGGTAGGCCTGATGCGTTTGCGTCGCAAACAGGTGCTACCCATCCGCTGTGCTGGCGTTTGCAATGGACGTCGTGCAAGTCGACGGAGAGGAGATATCACCGATAAAGAACAAGGATGGTGCGAGATAAAGCGTAATACCAAGAAAGCAGCTGGAGACGCCGACCCAGAAACGAACCAGCAAGCAATGACAGCGTGTTTCAAGAAGGGGGAGTTTATACAGAAAACAAGGCAGCATTTACAAAGAATTACCAAGGCGAGCTGAATGCCCAACCTGCCGAGGGATGAATTACAAGATCACCGTAGGACCCCGGAACGGCTTCAGCGTATCGCACTACCAGAACGACCACGTCCACTGCTGCATACGCAATGCAACAGGGTGGGACGCGAAGCAGCCGAGGAGGAGAGCGTTTGTCTGAATGAGCGCCAAAACTTGATTGTGATAAGCACGCCATCAAAAGATCGTGCAAGGCGGTATGGCGGCATTTGCAAGCTGCGCATCGGTGGCCGCAAGTTTGAAGCGAATGCCTACAAAATGGCGCAGGAGAACACATCCAAGGGCCTCATCAAGGGCATAATACTATTAGAAAAACCAGTGGACGTAGTGAGAAGTCTCGTGAACAACCGTAACCCGAACCTCCTGCATGCCAAGCGCATGGGCAACACGGCGAACGTGACGATCCTGTTCGACGGTTACTACGTGCCCTGTTAGGTAAACTACAGAAGAATGGTGCTAAGGTACACTCTCTACAAAAGTGCTAAGGTTTGACCTGTGTTTCCAGTGTGGTCATCTGGGACATAGGGCCGACATGTTCCCCAATCCAAACGACAAGAAGTGGCATGGGTGCAGTTGCAGCAACCCGCACGACGATCATCGGTGCGAGCCCGTGTGCGTGCTGAGCGGAAAGGATCACCTCTCACCTCACTGGAGACCGCATGTGCAAAGCCAAGTACAAGACACCCTACCTCGTCAAGCGACGACAGTGGGAACGCAGAATGCACGAGGAGGCTGAGGTGACCTATAGCAGCAGCAGCAGCAGCATAAACCATGAAGGGGAGAGCTGCACGCGGAGCCGCACATGCTTTGGCACTCATTCTCGGGCGCACTCCCGCAGCGTCTCCCGACACCGTGCAGCGAGGACTGGCAGCAAGTCGACGACCCAAGCCACCTACGCCGCTGCAGTCAAAAGCGGAACAGTATTCGTCCCCCATAATGCTAGGTGGGTGGACGTCGCCTCCGGTCGCACGTCTCGCGCACCGCAAACGAGAGTCGAGACTGCCATTAATAAAAACCCACGCGGCGGGGGGTACTGATACGAAACATCTAAAGGTAAGCGCCTTTGGGACAATGTGCTGAATGAGTGGCTTGAGCGTATAACAGACCCTTCCGCGCCTACGTGCAGGGGCAAGAGCGTATGTGCAGATACTTTACTCGACCTAGCGTTTATTAAGAACGTATCTAGTGCGCAATGGCACAATATGCAAGAAGACCAAGGTAGTGATCACTCAGTGATCGAAATCCAGGTCGACACTGGACGTCACCACCACCTTCATTGGTACGCCGCCAAGGGCAAGCATTATCGACTAGCGGATTGGGACCCGTTTCGCTAAGTCCAGAAAGAGCAGAAACGTGGCAGCGCAGCTATCGAGGATATCGAGAGCTGGAGCACAATGCTTAGGAGCGATATGGAAACAGCAATGCAGGAGGTTCCGCCGGAAGCAGAGCTAAATGTAATTGACAGTAAACTCCACGTGTGGTAAGCCAAATGCAGCCTGCAAGACAGGTGGAAGCGTCAACGCCACAATAGAATGCTACGCAGACGCATTGCGGGGCTAAGCAGGGATCTAGAAGCGCATGCCTTACAAATATGCAGAGCACAACGGGAGAAGACATGTAACAGGATGGAGAACCAGCTGGGCTTGGCCAAGACGTGGCACCTCCTCTGACATCTCTTGAATTCGGAGGAGACTAAAACAGTGCACACGCTTAAGCTAAACAAGTTACTGCACGAGTACAAAGGCACTTCCGCCCACTTTCTTGATGATGTGTGCAGGTTACTTTAAGTCCTCAAGCCCTATTGCGCACCTGGCGTACGGATGGAATAGCAAGAGTAATGCGGAGCTAGATGAGGACTTTGTGTGGCAGAGGTGAGGGCAGCACTGCACAAGCTCAACACGAAATCAGCCGTAGGCCCGGACGGGATGACAAACAAAACACTGCGTAACTTGGACAACGAGTCAATAGAACAATTGACAGTTTACATGAACGAGTGCTGGAGCACAGGTGCTATACCGAGTTTCGTGGAAAATGGGGCGCATAATCATGATCCCCAAACCGGGAAAACGAGTAGAGATTGACGATCTTCGACCAATATCTCTGACTTCCCGAGTTGGTAAGGTCATGGAACAAGTGGTTCTCGCTCGTCGTATGAACTACCTCGAGGACAGAGACATGCTCCCGCACACAATGCTGGGGTTCCATCGTAACCTTTCCATGCGGACGTTATGCCTCAACTCGAACGTGATATTGTAGACAATACCACGCGATCTACAAAAGAAATACTCAGGCTCGACCTCAAGAAAGCGTCTGACAATGTTAAACACACCGCAATACTTGAAAGCATATGAGCGTTGGAACTGGGCGCAAGAATGTACCACTACGTATGGGATATCCTTACAGGTCGCCGGGCCCGTTTAGCGATCGGCAGAATAGTCTCGCGAGATATAGACATGGGTTGCACGGGCACTCCGCAGGGCTCTGTAATTTCGCCCATGCTTTTTAACCTCGCCCTTGTTGGGTTACCACGAAAATTGGCTGAAATAGAAGGCCTCCACCACAGCTTATACGCCAATGATATCACCCTCTGGGTTGCCGAGGGGAATGATGGGCACATCAAGCAAACGTTGCAGGAGGCGGTCGACGTGGTACAGAACTACCTTCGCGACACGGGCCTCGAATGCTCTACGGCTAAATCAGAGCTCCTTCTCTACAGACCGACATGCAGGGGCCGTAAACCCAAGAATGCTGATTCTTCCAGCGAGCGTGCAGACGGAGATATTAAAGTAGTAACATCAGATGGCGTTGTCATCCCACGAGTTAACAACATTTGAGTACTGGGCTTGCACCTGTCGGCCAATGGCCACAACGGTGAAACCATATGCAGAGTAGATGGTGCTGTAAATGGAATGCTCCGGCTACTGCAACGAATAGCAAATCGCCACAGCGGAATGAAAGAAAGCAATACAATCCGTCTGGTACATGCTTTCGTGATGAGCCACATAACGTACATCGCCTCCTACCTTAAGTGGCAGGCGACTGAACGAACCAAGCTAGACTGTCTCATCCGCAAGGCACACAAACGCGCAATAGCCTTGCCAATAAATACTAGCATGGAAAAATTTCTCGAGCTGGGGTTGCACAATACCCTAGATGAACTAATCGAAGCACACAACATTGCCCAGTACAAACGTTTGTCGAGAACCAGAACTGGTCAACACATCCCTGAGAGACTGGGCATACAGTTTCCGTTCTCTAATTTGGTAGGTGTTCTGTGAGTCCACTGCTGCGGTGTAGTGTGCGGGTGGTAGTAGTAGTCGGATCTTCGCTCCTGCGCTGTCATAGCGGACTCTGTAATGCTCATCGCCACGGGTCTTCTGGTCGAGTTTATCTTGGCGCTTCTCATCACATTCACCGAAGGCATCACTTGGAACGAGTTGAAGGCGTTGCCGTGGGTTACGCCTACAACTTCAGCGACAAGCACCAAAAACGAAGTGATAGCGTCCGTGCTCATTCATCGATGCGGCATAGTGGAATCATCGTTCGCCGGCTGGCTACCGACAGGGGTGACGTCATCGACAGAAAATGCACTTAAGAAGCGGACTGACATGAACTTCTTCAGAGAGCACGGCAACTCTGCCGGCAACAGCATGCTGAAACCGCTGCTATTTGTTTTGCAGGCATTGCCGTGGGTTACGCCTACAACTTCAGCGACAAGCACCAAAAACGAAGTGATAGCGTTCGTGCTCATTCATCGATGCGGCATCATGGAATCAGCATTCGCCGGCTGAATACCGACAGGGGTGACGTCATCGACAGAAAATGCACTTAAGAAGCAGACTGACATGAGCTTCTTCAGAGGGCATGGCAACGCTGCCGGCAACAGCTTGCTGAAACCGCTGCTGTTTGTTTTGCAGGTTAGTTCCCGGTATGACACTGTTACTTACCGTAGTGACAATCGATTTTTGTTGGTTCTGCCGTGCCCTCGAAAGTGCTGTGCTATTGTGGTTGATTGTTGGTCTGTAATTTTGTGCCTGTTGATGTCGGGTGACATAGAGGAAAACCCGGGACCTTATACTAAAGACATGCTGAAGGAAATCCTAAAAAATCAAAAGGTAGCCAGCGACACGACCAAAACAATTAAGGCAGATATAGCGTCTCTAAATGCTAAGACCGACAAACTTACACAATCTCTTGAGCTAATTCAAGAACTAAACGCACGAATTGAATACCTAGAGTCTGTCGTGCAGCGGAAGGCAGAAAAACTTCTTGATTATGAAAACCGAAGTCGAATAACCTCTTAGTTTTTGGCATTCCTGAGCAAAAATCTGAAACTGAGGCGGACTTAATGGCGTCTGTTGTAAAAACGTGTTTCGTAAAATACTCGGGGTCCACGCCACAACAATAGAAAGAATACATCGAATTGGCAGAAAACAAACTGGAAAATTTAGGCCGGTCATAATGAAATTTTATGATTTCAAAGAGAAGGAATGTGTAATGAAGAACTGTGGCAAACTGAAAGGCCGTTTGATTAGCGTGAGCAACGATTATGCCCAATAAACGGTACAAGAACGGAAGAAACTATGGGATAGTGCGGCAGCAGATAGGGCTTAAGGGAAAAAAGCAACGCTGGTTCACGATAAGCTTAAAATAGATAGCAGGCTTTATGGCTGGGACCATAAACTGCAAAAACGTTTCCCCGTTGCAGAGCAGGTGGGGAAAGGGCGAACAAGACCGGTGCCCTCCTGGTGTAAGACCGTCATCATCATAGCTAACTGTCATCCTGTTAAATGCTCGTAGCATTGCAAACAAAGTAACAGATCTAGAGTGTCTGATATTATCATGGTCTCCTCACGTAATAATTATAACAGAAACATGGCTCAGAAGCCCTGTATCCAGCGACTGCATTGTTCCCGTGGGATACACCATGTTCAGGTGGGACCGAGATTCTTGAGGGGGTGGCGTTGCGATTGTAGTGAAATCTTCAATTCGGGCAGCACTAATTGATTCAAGTTACAGGAGTCCGTATGGTGTAAGATAACCTACGAAAACCTGGTGTACTTAATCGGAGCCGTTTATAGACCCCCCTGTACATCGCCTGAATTTTTAGATGATCTAAATACTTTTCTTTGCAACAATATAAACGATAGCACACGGATGATAATGGCTGGTGATTTTAACCTTCCCCATATTAACTGGGAAACCCTGATGCCTGGTAATATCAAAATTGCAAGCGGCGATAAATTATTAAAGATATTGTTTTCACACAATCTTACACAAATCGTGAAGGAAGCCACTAGAATAACCTTGGAAACGAAGTCATTGCTCGACCTTGTGTTCGTAACAGGCTAGTTGGATGGCTACATGGTGTCAGTGGAAGCGGGCATATCAGACCACCGGCTAGTTGTTATCAACATTGCCACAGAGAAAAGTGATCGTCCAAAGCCTGTTTCGCGTGTAAAAGTTAAAAATTTTGCAGAAGCGGACGACACTTCTATTTTAGATTTTTTAGAAGTCGCCTTTGACGAATTTCAGTCTGCCTCAGAATACGAGTCCGTTGAGACATTGTGGAATCGATTTAAGGCAATCGTGGACACCTGTGTACAGAGATTCATCCCGTCTCTTCTTAAAAAGGTAAAACAACGCAGCCCATGGATAACCAGGAATATAGTTCACATGAAAAGAAAAATTAAAAAACTACGGAAAAAAGGGAGGAACACTACTGAATTATCTCAAGCTCGTAAAACCCTAAAAGAAGCCTTGTCCGAATCAAAGAGTAAGTTTTTCAAACATACTCTCGCAGAATTTTTGAAGAGTGCGCCTCAGAAGTTCTGGCTTTATATAAGCGGCAGAAAAGAAAAAATTGAACAGATCACTGCCGGATCGAGAACAGTGACGCAAAAGACTGAGATAGCAGACGAGTTTAACAGGTTTTTCCAGTCCGTGTTGACGATGCCGTCAGATGTGCGCGGTGATAGCAACTTGCATTATTTATGCGCATGTCCTATGAAACCCTTATTGTTTGATCAAGAAGGTGTATTTTCTCGGTTGCTAAATCTGGATGCAAAGAAGGCTAGTGGTCCGGACAAGATACCAACTGCTTTTCTGAAAAGATACGCAGAATGGGTATCGTTCTTCCTTGTTATTATCTTCAAAAAATCTTTACAAACTCACACTATTCCACAGGACTGGCTCTGCGCAATTATCATACCTTAGCCGGCAACCGAATAATTATTAGCAACTATCGTCCTGTGTCACTGACGTCTGTTTGCTGCAAAGTCATAGAGCATATAATAGCAAAGCATATCATGGTTCACTTAGAGGTTAATCAATTACTTAATGACTGTCAGCATGGATTTAGAAGTGGCAAGTCCACAGTGACGCAATTGATTCAAACAATTCATGATTTCAGCTCGGCTATAGACGATCGCAAACAAGTTGATGTAATTTGTATTGATTTTACTAAAGCCTTTGATGTTGTAAACCACACTAAACTGCTTTTTAAACTGAGTAAAATGGGATTCAGTGATGAAATTTTAAATTGGATTGGCGCCTACCTGAGCAAACGCAAGCAAGCAGTGAGGATTGATGGTTCTTTTTCAGCTACGCTAGATGTGTTTTCAGGTGTGCCTCAAGGGTCCGTGCTTGGCCCGCTGTTGTTTTTGTTGTACATAAATGATATAAGTACTATTGTAAAGCCACCTGTTAAGATGAAACTTTATGCTGATGATTGTTAGATTTATATGCTTGTAAGCTGTACTGATGATCAACTCGAGTTGAATAAGTGCCTTGAAGATTTGGAATTGTGGTGTTGTGAATGGGATGTGCAAATTAACTTTAAAAAAACAACATATGTACACATTACCAATAAGAAAAATGTTCTCAATTTGCAGTACAACATCGGGAGCAATAAACTCAGTAAAACGCCCCATTTTAAATACTTAGGGGTGACAATTACGAACAACCTAACTTGGCACCGTCACATTAAATCGGTTTGTTCCGAGTCATTTAAAAAATTGTTTTCTACGAGCAAAGATGCATAAAACACTGAAACACGTAAAGCTGCTTGCATACCACACATATATTAGACCTAGACTGGAATACGCCTCTGTGGTTTGGAGCCCTCACCAGAAACACTTGGTCACCAAGTTAGAACGTATTCAGAGGCGTGCAGCTCGGTTTTATGTGCTCTAGATATAGAAGGCGGGATTCAGTAACTGATATGCTAAATTCATGCAATTTCGAATCACTGGAAATTCGAAGACGGAAACAAAAACTTAAAACATTATTTCGTATAATCCAAAGAATATTCAAAATACCTAAAGACGAGTACATACGCCTTCCCGGAAAACGTAGCACTAGATTGAATCATGATGCCCCCATTGAACCTTTCAGCGCTCGCACTGACATCTTTCGGTGGTCATTTTTCCCGGATGCTACAGAACAATGGAATTCTTTACCCCAACATGTTATTAATAGTACCGATGTACAAACTTTTGACAGAGAAATTGATGCTTATTTTGGTAATGGTTGAAGTACTGCCCATTCTGTTTTCCTGTGTTTATTGCTTAGTGGTTTTTTTTTAGGTGTTCTGTTTGTACTCATATTGTACTCTCTCCCTGTTATGACCCTCAAGCGAGGGTTGGCAGTATTATTAAATAAATAAATAAAATAATAAATAAACTACCACACGCAGCGTGGGGAAAAGGTCGGAATACCCAGACATATTGGAGAGCACATCGTCGTTCTACCGTTGCCCAGGAATATGCATCCCACTCATCACATCGGTCGGCGCACCAAACATACACAAGATCTGGAAAAGAAGTTCGGCAACAGTCAAGACGCCGTTTACGTAGACACAGCCCGTTACGAGCGGTTTTGCCGTAGCGATCACGAATCATGCAGGAACTTCCATCGCGAGCGCTACAATACGCACCGAGGAAACGAAGGTGGCCGAAGAAGCAGCGATAGCCCTCACTATAGCTACCACGGACGCCGAAGTGATCATAGGCGACTCTCAGGCGGCCATACACAACTTCGCCAGTAGCCAGATCTCCCGAGAAGCAGCACACATTCTCAAAGTTCGCGACGACAGTACTTGCCACAAAAATGACAGTTTCCTCGTATGGACCCCCCCCCCACACAGATCCTCCACTCGCGAGCAATGCGACTGCCCACGCCGCGGCTCGAGGCCTTGCACGCCGAGCTGCGGCACCTGCCGGCAGCCCCGATGTCTCGCAGACATCAAGGACAATGCGGGAGTGGAGGTGGGAGGATCGCATGACCACTTTCAGAGATATCGCCCAACACTAAAGACTGAACAGATGCAAAGATCCACTGCCACAAAACAACTAAACAAGAAACGGGAGGTTGCCTGGAGACAATTACAGACTCGCACGTACACGAACCCAGTGATCCTACGCCTCTGTTATCCAGATATTTATACATCTGACGACTGTAAAGCATGTGGAGCAAGAGCGACGCTGCAGCAAATGCTGCGGGAGTGCACCGGTAGCATGCACATATCTTCTATGAATCGGGTAGACATGGCAGTTTTGAACCGAGAGGCATGATGAGAGGTGGCTCTGCTCAGCTGCGACCTCGCCGATCAACTGTGAGCAGTCCGGCATGCCCACGAAGCCACCCGTGTCCAAGGACTCGAGGCTGTCACCTAGGCTGGGGTGCTTGTAGTCCCACCCCGTTAAATACCATTGGGCATTCAATAAAGTTTTTACTCACTTACTCTGTTTGTAATGTGTTCTATGGTAGCCTGCCAGCACTTCATATAATAAAGCACTTCTTTTTGAGTTTTCAGAAAATGATTCCCTCCTTTTCCTTTTACTCCATCCTTTTGCTAATTACTCAAATCATTTCTTTTTTTTTCATCGCTACTATCAATTCAATTCTTTTTGCCTCTGACATTTCCCTCAACATCCTATGTTGTCGAATTGCTTACACTGCCAGCTGGTGTACTAGATTTTTCTCCACTGTGAGAGAGAGAGAGAAACGTCTTTATTTACAAAAGCATGGAGAAGGAGGGTGTGGGAAAACCCCTAGTCCGGGGTCCCTAGGACGACTCCAGCGACGAGCCTGGCCCGCTGTATCAAAGCTCGGACGACCTCAGGAGGACCATCGCAGAGAGCATCATCCTACAGCTCCTCGTTACGTAAAGGATGAAGAAAAGCAGGTAAGGGAGGAAAGATGTTCGCAGTGCACTCGATCGAGACATGGAAGGTCATGGGCGAGTTTCCACAGCCGGGGCAACGATCTGCATAACACTAAGGGTAAAATTTATGAAGCGATACTAGAGTGGGAAATGTTTCAGTCTGTAGCTGGTGTAACGCTACTGCCTCCTCTCGCGAGAAAGATGGCGGTGGGGCGTTCCGAAAGTGACGGACGTTCCTGTACTGACGAAGAATGTCTTGGTAAGTGAGAAGAGGATCCCCCAATCCGAAATGGTCGCCTCACTCACCTTGCGGGCCGCCAGGAGGGAAATTTTGCGGGCAACAGCGTGTGCGCATTCATTGCCCGGCAGAGAGGCGGGCAATGACTAGGAGTCCAGAGTAAGTGGATGCGAAAAGTACTGTTTACTCAGTTAGTGGAATTTGAGAATTTGGTGGGCCGCTCTTGGGATGCCATGTCCTGATAGGAAGGCGTGACATGCCTGTTGCGAGTCTGTAAATATGTAGACCTCACTGTGAACACGGATAGCGTATCGTATCGCTAGAATGACTTTAAGAATTTTGCCCTGAGCTGCATATGTCCCACACATTGCAGCCGAGTCTTGCAGGAAATCGGTGCCATATAACACTACCGAGGTGTAACCTTGTGAGTCAACACTCATCCTATACAAATACCGGGGCAGCTATTTTTGCTTATCATATTCTTCGTATTCCTTAGCCTCTGATGATGATGGTGTTTGATGTTTCGTGGCGCAAGGGCCATTTCACGGCCAAAGAGCACCAGTTCATCTTACTAAAGATATGGACAATGATTGTGATAAGCAGCTGTACAAGGGCCATAAAATTCCTCGCGGTAAGACGGGTAAAAACATACAAGTAATAATATCATGACCATGCCGTGAAAGGTGTGTGTGGTGTGAATAGATGACAAAAGTTGGTGATAACAGAAAACAATGGTGGACATGTATGACATTAGCACAAGTGCCTCACTCGTTCATATCCTTGCGTCCAAGGGCCGTGATGCAAGTGCTCTGTTGTGTAGCCACCGCAGCGAAAACCTCTCTGGATCGTGCTACGGAATGCTCGGGTATATGATATGAAAACTACGAATTTCTTTTAAAAACACTAACAATTATTTATGACTCAAAAGCAGTTCCTGACGAACATTGCAGGGTGTAAAGGTATATGTTGTTGGTAGGGTAATGCAAAGTGTTGTTTTCTTAGAGTTTCTAACTGTTTGCACTGGATTAACATGTGAAGAACTGCTAATGCTTCACCACATTTGTCACACAATGGTGGATCGCCCCCGGACAAAAATATGTGCGCGTCGTGTATGTGTGTCCTATCCTGAACCTCGTTAGTATTACCTCTGTATGACGCGATTTTGATACTGGCAGCCAATGGCTAAGGTGTGGCTTAATAATGTGTAGTTTGTTTTGTGCGTGTCTATCCCACTTGCTCTGCCAGTAGTCTCTGAGGTTTCGTTTGAGAGACTGCTTAAGATCAAGGGACGGGATTGATATGGGTGTAGTGGCAGTGCTTTCGTGGACGGATGCATCAAGCTGATCCGCGCTCACGGTGCCTTGGATCTCACGATGCCCTGGCACCCAGCACACTACAACATGTTGTTTGAGTGTGTAGAGTGTGCATGAAATGGAGTAAAGTGAGACGAGGACAGGTTTTTTTTTTTTTTTTTAAGAGTGTGCAGAGCCGTTACCACACCGAGGGAGTCCGTATAAATTACTGCTTTTTGTATTTGTAATTGCTTGATGTGTTTAGCCGCCAAAAGTATCGCATAAGCTTCCGCTGTGAAGATACTTGTGCCTGGATGTAGAGGGCCAGCATCCGAAAAGAATGCTGGCCGACAGCAGCGTAGGACACAGAGGAGTTGGAGGCGTCTGTAAAGAACTCAGGACGTGTGTATTTGTGTCGATGTTCCAGGAAGTATGTTCGGATATGGGCAATAGGCGCATGTTTTGTAACTTCTAGAAAAGACACGACAGTCTATAGTCTGCCACTGCCATGGTGGCGGGTATGCTACAGGAGCCATTAAACTGTGTTCAAGTGACACTCCAGTTTCCTCAGCTAGACCCTTCAGCAGAACTGAGAAGGGCTGCCTCATCGAAGGCCTGTTTTGAAACACAATGGAGCTCGACAAATCATTAATAGTAGAGTATGAGGGGTGCTTCTTGTCTGCTTTCACCTTAAAGAAATATACAAAAGACATGTAAGTTCTCTGCAGATGAAGCGACTACTCATTTGACTCAACGTAAAGGCTTTCTACGGGGCTGGTGCGAAAAGCACCCGTAGAAAGGCGGATGCCCAAATGGTGCACGGGGTTCAGCATCTTCAAAGCACTTTGAGTCGCAGACTGATAAACAATGGCCCCATAATCTAAGCGGGTGCGAATGAGGCTTCTATACAGATTCACGAGACATTGCCTGTCACTATCCCATGTAGTACGTGACGACACTTTTAAAACATTCATGGCTTTTAAACATTTTGTTTTTAAATACTTGATGTGTGATACCAAGGTAAGCTTGTTGTCTAAGATTAAGTTTAAGAATTTATGCTCCGCATTAACAGACAGACGTTGACCATTCAGTTGAATGTCGGGTTCTGAGTGCATGCCTCTCTTTCGGGAGAACAAGACACACGTGCTTTTTTGTGGGTTCAGTCGGAATTTGTTTTCCTCTGCCCATTTGGAGACCTTGTTTAAACTTAACTGAACCTGCCGCTCACACATTGCCAGATTGCAAGATCTAAAGCGAAGCTGGACGTCATCGACATATGTACAATAAAACATATTGCTAGGAATGGACAAGCGCAAGGAATTCATTTTGATCAGAAAAAGTGTGCAGCTAAGTACACCACCTTGCGGCACGCCTGTTTCCTGGACAAATGTTTGGGAAAGAACGCTGCCCACTCGGACACGGAATGTCCGGTTTGACAGGTAACTTTCGATTATGTGAAACATTCTTCCGCGCACGCCAAGGTGGGACAGGTCTCTTAGAATTCCAAAGCGCCATGTTGTATCATAAGCCTTTTAAATATCGAGGAACACAGAGAGAAAATATTGTTTATGGACGAAAGCGTCTCTGATCTGTGCCTCGATACGGACAAGGTGGTCTGTGGTGGATCTACTCTCTCGAAACCCGTACTGAAATGGGTCGAGCAAATTGTTTGTTTCAAGGAAATGTACAAGTTGGCAGTTTATCATTTTTTCGAAGACTTTGCACAAGCAGCCTGTAAGTGCAATAGGCCTGTAACTCGAAGCTAAAGAAGGGTCCTTGCCCTCTTTCAAAATGAGAATAATAATAGCCTCTTTCCAGGAGGTAGGGATAGTGCCAGAAAACCAGATAGCATTGTACAAACAAAGTAAGGTTTTTCGTGTTTCGATTGGTAGGTTTTTTAACATTTCATACACCACACGGTCAGAACCTGGGGAAGAAGTACTGCAGGAGCTTAGAGATGTTCGGAGCTCAGCTAGACTGAAAGCTTGGTTATATGCCTCGTATCTAGTGCGTTTGTGTTCGAGTTTCTGCTTTTCTATTCTTGTTCTGTATTTTTGGAAAGTCAGTATAGTGGGACGAGCTGGACACCCGTTCGAAGTGTGCACCGAGGAAGTTTGCCTGATCTTCCAAGGTATCACCCTGAGTGTTTACGAGTGGAAGTGTGTGTACTTGTTTTCCTGCTATCCTACCGACCATGTTCCAGACTTTAGCCTCGTGTGTGTATAAATTGATCCCTGACAAAAACTTCTGCCAGCTTTCTTCCTTAGCCTCTCATAAAATCTAATTTTGTGCTGAGCATTTGTCACCTCAATTTTTGCTTATTCTATGACCCTTTGCAGCCTAGTGGGTCATCTTCGTATGAGCGGCCAACTCAATGTGTCCCAGAGTCTTTGGATTTACACCCAGTCCTGATTGCACCTCTGACTTCATGCACCACACTGAGTTCCCATATATAAGTTCCTGGACCATTACACCTTTCCACAGACCTTGAAGTGCCTTGTGCCCATTGTATTCCCATAACATGCTGTGCTTTATTATTTGCGGTGGCTGAATTTTCGATGGAGGCGAAAATGCTGTGGGCTTGTGCGGTCAGATTTGGATTCACGTTAAAGAACCCCAGGTAGTCGAAATTTCCGGTGCTCTCCACTACGACGTCTTTCATAATCATATAGTGGTTTTGGGATGTTAAACCCCACATATCAATCAATCGATGTGCTTTATTATTACAGCATTCCTTTTTCAATTTATTGTGGTAGCTTTTTTATGTATCTTTCTGTTTATATCCCCCTCAATAGTTTGTACTTCGAGGTACTTGTGTTATCTTAGCGTCGGTATTTACTTAACCTGTATTGATGTAACCTGATTATTGGCATTGCTTAATATTATCCGTCCTCATTTGTTACACTAAGTTCTAGTTCTGGAAATTCACGTTCCTGTCTGAATGTGTCCTACCTCCATGCTCTGCTTTACTAGATAAATGACCTGTAAAACATTGCGGTTATCCGCAAATAAGACACCATCACAATATAAACGTGGAAGCTGCTGCATAAGTGTTACACTCATCTATTTGTGTGGCATACTGAAACCAGTGTTGCGTCATTCTATAACGTTTTCTATCCTCATCATGTATAGCACGAATAACAGCTGGGCAACAAACATTCCTGCCCCAGCCCCTTCCTTATATAAATATATAAACTCTTTGCTACTTATTCCTTTCCAATTCATGAGGACTACAATTTCTCAGCATATCTCAATCTTCCTCACGAGTTTATGCAGTCATTGTCTATGGCAGCCTCTTTCACTATGTCCATAAGATTTCCTAATTAATGTTTTTGGAAGCTCCAGTGGTGTCTAGAAAAGCCACATATAATAATCTGTGTTATATTCTAATGGATATTTTTTTAGACTGGGTAGGAACAAACAGGTTATCCCATAAATGCCTCCTCATTTGTAATATATATGCTCTCAAGTTGTTCCAAAATACTAGTGTAATGACCAGCTATCTAATTGAGCAAATGTTATCTTTCCTTGCCTTGTGTTTATAGATTAAGTGCCAGCTTGTATTACTAATTGTACAAAAAAAACAGAAGGGCTGACGTATGAAATCCACCAGGGGCTCCAGAACTGGAAGTTTCTATTACTGCCACATGGCAGCTTCTGGGACACGTGTTATGCCAACTGTAACCAGGGCTTCAAATGGGTCATTCATCTGTCCCAGGCCAAAGAAACTATCTTAGTAACCTGTGTTAGCATCTGGGAAAAGACCGGCTGCATTGTCGCCACCATCTCGAGCGCGTTCTGTCTCACTCCTCTCTTCTCAAGGTGAAGCTTATTGCACCTTGGGCGTTACCCTAGGCATGCGCAAGGTTTCCCTTAAGGGGGGGGGGGGGCAGAAGTTTGTTGCAGGCCCCCTCCCTATTATATAAATTTATGAGGCTAACTTTGCACTCCCCCCTCTTAAGGTGACTAGAAGAGGCAGCCCCCTTGCCCCTCACCCTTCCCTCCGTGCACACCCCTATGCATACCATGGCCACTCAGTAGAGGCTAATGCTCACATTAAAATGTTTGCGGACACACTAAAACTCTCTGATGATCATGACAATGTTAGCAACAACCCCTGCAAGCGTGCACGTGATTCACAGCAAAAGTGAAGGGGACCACTCTCCCGTCACACTCTCAGCTGTTTTTCATGCGCGATTCATTCATGTGTGATGTCAGTGTGAAGCATGTGACAAACTCGTGAAGTCCTTTCTATTGTGGTTAGAGCTAGCTAATAAAATGGAGGAAGCGCTGTCCCAGGATCACTAGAGTATGTAACAACAACAAAAAAAAGGGACGGATGAGATGTCTGCAAACGTGTTATGCTGCCCGTTGTAGCTATTGTGCACGACCCAGGTTAAAAAAACAAAACCACTTCATCACAGTTGGCCACACAAGTGCCGCGTCGTGCACATTGACCCCAAGTAGAGTTACTGTATATGCTACTTTTAGATAGCAGAGTTGTGCATAGATCTGCCATCTTGCTCAATGAGACGTCCAAGTCATGCAGGAAAGCCACCCCGTCCGAATGTAGGAGCCGATGCAGCCAAGCCATTCCATGCGTTTTCTCGCTCGCTCACAACACGTTGCTGGTGCAATTGCTTTTGATTCGAAGGAAAAAAAAGGAAAAACTTGAATAAATAATGGTCAGAATAGAAAGATATTTTTGCTTTAAATAGCAAACAAGAAAGCCTTGATTTAATTTGTCGAGAATCGTGTATACTATTCACGACAACTTAAGTTCCGCAAATCGCTCGTTTCGCGTAGTTTTTTAGCGCTTTAAACGATTAGGCAGGTGGCTCGATAAAACAATCGCTAGACCTATCCCTCTGTGTTTTACAGAAGCAAACGAGAATTTTCGGCACATCTATACAAAGCTTTAGGATCCGGTCATCGTGGCAACTACGTAGCACTGAGTCACGGCGCTGCACCGCACAGACACCACACACTGACGTTCCCTAAAAACAAACAACACGGGACACAGCCACAACACCAACGAAAAAGTACTTCCGCACTCGGAGGGATCGCCTCGCCGGACTGCTTGGGCAGCGGTGGCACTAGTGGCGCGGCGGTTGCAGCGCTCGCACGGCCGTAAAGTTGGCTTTCTCTAAAATGAACGTTTTCTGCGCACGTGAGCGCGCTTAGCGAATAGGGGCGCGAGCGGGGAGTTCTATCAGTGGGGCAACTCTGCTACCTAAAGGTAGCATATTGAGTAACTCTCACCCTGAGAAAGCAGAGTCGCCACCTTGTGGCCACTGGCTGACACGCGCTAATATGGACACAGCCTCCAAGAATGAGCGTCGGTGGGTTTCTTTACAGCCGTCCCAATCCCCACACTCTCCAGAAAAAAAGTTTCGCATGCCTCGCGCGTCCAGCTGCTGGAGAAATCGTGCTGACTGACTATGCTAAAGGCAGAGTAAACTGCGGAAAAAAGCAGAGCGTACAGCATACCTGTATGCACATTTGTTCACTCGATTATAGTTTTCTTTTTTTTTATGTTCATTCTATGCTCATTTTTACAGCGCCCAATGTATATACCAAACACCGTAAAACTAACAATGAAAATGGGCAACCATAAATGAATAAAACACAACTGCAACCTGTCCACAGCAATTGCAGCGCTGGCGGCTTCAGTATAGACCACGGTGGTCTAGACATATGGCGACCGCCTCCACCCTCCTCCCCGTCTCTTGCTTCTGTGGTGCGAAATGAGGTAGTTGAAGAGAAAAACTAGGGAGGCCTTGCGGGCAAGTGCAAAGCATTGAGCGAAACCAGAGGTGAAGCGAATGGAGATTTCACAAGAAAGGCCACAGGCTCAACAACAACGAATCATGGGGCAGAAAGCACGTGAAAGCAAGCGGTAGCTTCTATACTCTGTGACAACTGATCTTGACATTAAAACGAAGGCTACAAAGGCTACAAAGGCAGGGCTTCTGCACATTTGTGTTGCTCTGTCCGCAATTAGTACAGCAGCTTGCAACTGATTTCGGTTTTGCTCACTTGCAACGAATGAACTTAAATAAGATATACATGGAAATTATGAATGAGAGAAACATTTCTATTGTTCAGTGTGCATTTTCATTTCCTATTACAAATATATTTTTCTTGGAGAACTAAACAGCGCAATTCCAGCCGGACATTGACGTCGTGGATGCCATGTTTCCTTGGAAAGCTGAAAAGGTGGTACTGTCTAAGAAATGGAAAGAAAAGGAAAGTGAACAATAACTGTTTTACCCACAACCTCCTGCGATTGTTTTCGTCTCATAATAAATAAGGCAGTATTTATTTCAGCAAGGCAAATGAAAAAAAAAAAAACTATCAGTAAACTTGAGTACTATTGTTTTGGCACCATAGTAGGCATGCATTTTGTTTTTGTAGATTCCACAGTGCTGTTAATAAGAGTTCTCGTTGAGTATAGTAAGTACATGCAGCATCTTCCAAATCGTACTGCTCAGTCTCCTAAATGCAAGTTGCAAAATCCTCTTCCGTGAGGAAAAGCCAAAAGGTTCCGAAAAACTTGAAAGAAAGTAAACTTCCTTGGACATTTCCCACTACCCAATATTTGATATCTGAAGTATTCTGGCTGTTTTTGTTTGATGTAGCCATAAATTTTGCTATGCATTGACATTAGAGCATTACTGTGATCAAAAATAAGAAAACAAAGGATAATTCGATTTACCCGTGTATAATATAGTCAGGTCGGACTGTATTACTACATAATGTCCCTGAACGTGTGGCCAACAAGGTCATTTGCTTCACCTAGAGAGCGCACATACAGTACTCGCAGATTTAAATTTAAAACATTTAGGGCTATGTGCCACATCTACTTCATTTCCAGTGTCTACAGCTAGTGTCATATCGGTGAAATTTAGATTTGAACACACATTTAAGTGCTAACTTTCTTACGCAGCCACATTTGCAGCGATATGAAGCAGCTATCATGAGCAATTGCTTATGGCAGTCGTTATACTAACAAGAACTGTCTCCTTTCAATATGCCACTACTGTACACACACACATGCACACACAGAAATCTTGGCACAAAATAGACAATTTCACAAACCTCCAGTAGGTGTTTAATTACCAGCACTGTATATTCCTGGTTCTGTGAATGTAAGGGAACCTGTGGCATGGTCAATGAAACAAAGTCTACTTACAGCAGCAGCTGCCAGACATTCTTGATATCTGCCTTTGACAGCTGCAGCTATGGCAGCTGTGAAATAAAGAGCAGCCCAGACACCGCAGTACACGAACTCCTACAAGTAAAAAAATGATACTGTGGTCAAATACAGATGTATATATAGTACCCCATGAGAAATATGCAGAACAGTGTATACAACAGCCAGTTTATTCGCTATTTGAGAAACAGTAAGACTAACAAGCTTTGATGAGGATAGACTGCACAATAAACAGTATCTTGAGGTGCTGCTTTTGTAGCACTGTTTACTACATACATATACAGCAACAAAAAAAAAAAAACATGAACAACATATTGATTTCACAATAAATGAAGTACCTTCAAATAAAATGTTGAAACAGACATTTATTTTTTTGCTATAAAGCTGAAAACTGGCACCATGGCATATGCACCCAATAAAACACTGAAACATATACCATAAAATGCTGAGAAATGGGTTTACATACAAAGCATAATAATTACAATAGCTAATTTCGAGTCCTTTCATCCAATGATGCACTTATGTGCTATCCCATTATTTAAAAACTAAGTTCTGGGGTATTGAATCAAAAAGTAACAATCTAGACACGAGAGATGCTGTGATGCAAGGCTGAAGATTAATTCTGTGGGAATCGAGAGTGCCCATCCTACTGAGTCTCGTACCCCAGCTAGTACGCTGTGCCAGCACCGCATTGGTTCATTGCCAAGAATGCCAGCCAAACAGCAGCGTGGCAGCCATGCCGCCATAACACTGGGCTTTGTTCTCTATGCAGGCCACGCCAGGCCACAAAAACTGAGAACCAGTTTAAGTTTCAAGGAACATGTGCATTCGTAACGGTTGCTAGAATGTCATGATCTGGTGCAACTAAGTGACATTTATGTGAATGTACACAATTATTGTCATTTTAAGAGTTTTTAAATGCAAAGTTTTTAATTTCCTTGTATAGTACACGTACTTTGAGTGCGCATGTCTGTGTCCGTCCATCTGTCTGTCTAGCTGCCTACATCTGGGTGTTCTTGCGATCACATCCTTAACTTGGGGTAAACCAAAATTAGTATGGAAGGGTAAGATGGCTTGACAAACATGACTTGCAGGTCATGACATAAATAATGTCACACTCCCATTGTGTACGTCATCAAAACCTTTCAACTAGGTGTGTGGCACAAACCCACAGATGGGTATGTGCAACACGTATGTGGGTATGTGCCCCAAGTGAGAGACAGTTTATATCTACCCAGGGACACCAAGAACAGACAGGGGTAATTTTAATGCATGAGCGTTAAGAAAAAAGTTGACATCGGCAGCGTTGACCCAACAAATGCAAAGAATAAATGTCAGAGTCCCAGCAAGAATGGAACCCCAGCATTCTGCGTGGCAATCAAGTATTCTATCACACAGCCACACCATGTTTTGGAGCTACTTTTCAAATAGACTAATGCTTATGCAACGTCAATCCTGGCTGCAGTGCTGGCCAGCTAATTTTATAAAGATTACATGCGTACTATGATACGACCATTACGTTGGGTTAATGACAATTGTAGTTAGGTGCAATCCACTGAAGTTGATTTATGTAGCAGTGTCCAGGGCTACTATCCCCGCAAGCACGAGCACTTCAAATCAGCTTACCGCTTTTGGTGAAGCTAATATTCATGCTGCTGGCATCATTACGCAACCTTAAACAAGCTGCTTATATAAAACATATATGGCTGTTTAACGCAAGTCTTTGCGTGCATTTGTACATATCTTTGGCACAACTTCTTCACATTTCACTCAAAAAAATACAACATAGTCACCTTCCATCAGCATGATTCGTATAACATCAATTTCCAAGGTACGTGGAATGTGCCAAATTATTAACAATAAAATTTGAGCCGTAAAAAAGTCTTCTATTGTTTCTTTTTCTCCTTTTTATTTCACATTTTGCGATTTTTAAATCAGGTGAAGCGTGGGAACTCAATGATTTGTGCTTCTAGCGCTTGCCGCCGCTCACCCTTGCCACTCGCTTAGCAATCAATATCACAAGTCTGATCTTCTGCAGTTATCTCCCTGAGTTGACATGCCAAGTATAAATACAGCAAAGTTAAGACATTTGACGTGGCATACAGGGAACAGAAGCCGTAGTAAGCTATGCTGAGCAGGTCAACGATGCATGAGATAAAGATGGCTAAGCCAGGGCATCACATTTTCTGCGCGGCTCTGTGGTGCGTTAAACTAAGAATTACCAGTCTCACGCAGATTTTTTTCACGTTTTCTGGCGAAAACGGGTGAGCACAAATATTTGGATCTATTATTTGAGCAGGTATTCATTTTGCATGAGTACATCAACAGACCCAGTTCTTGGCAAACCTGACAGGATAGACATAAGCGCAATGTCGCAACACTACTAATTAGTCATGACGAGAACATACTGCTGATTGATTGATTGATATGTGGGGTTTAACGTCCCAAAACCACTATATGATTATGAGAGACGCCGTAGTGGAGGGCTCCGGAAATTTCGACCACCTGGGGTTCTTTAACGTGCACCCAAATCTGAGCACACGGGCCTACAACATTTCCGCCTCCATCGGAAATGCAGCCGCCGCAGCCGGGATTCGAACCCGCGCCCTGCGGGTCAGCAGCCGAGTACTTTAGCCACTAGACCACCGCAGCGGGGTGAGAACATACTGCTGCCCACAAAATATGTTAAATGAAAGCCTTGAATGCGGGTTTCTCTGGCTACACTGTTTGTTCATATCTTACTTTTGGCATGTAGTTCAAATGATATCTATTGATTATAGGCTCCTTCCTGTTCATGGAAATTCATGTAGCCATTTTGAAACTTTGTGGGCATTTACTTACATATAATACTCTCCCTAAATTACATGCAGTCGGCTCACTGACACTTTAGAAAATCGTTTAGCATGGAATGTCGCTGAAACCAATGTTTTACAAAAAGTGTCCTCCAAGATGATGCCAAAACGTAGTGTCTCCAACAGAATTCCCTGTTCAACAATTTCTCATCGATTCCCGCTTCCATTTCACCTTGAACATCTGCTTTGTTTGGTAATCAACTTCTGTAAGAAAGAAGTACTATGCACCACCATAACAAACGTGATTGAGTAAAGTATGACATGGCTTGCTTGTTATCGTTAACACTTTTCGTATTGCTTCAGATATCCTGGGTTCAATGTTCGCTCATTATTTGCGTATTTCAGTTGCAAGAGGCTGTTTTCCAGAATGACACTTTCACAGTACTTGTATGTTTTCTTTTAGTGTGAAACGTGTAATTAAGAACAAAGATATAAATGTTACAGTTGTTAATAAAGTTTTGTCTTAATCAGAAAGCATTCAAATTTAGTTCTCCACATCACAACACTCCTGCAAAATTTTAAAAATGATTAAATTTCATGAATCGCTGCATCACCCAAGCGGCCAGTGGACCTGCACGAACACATTCCACTTGCCTGTGAAAAAGAACGCTTCCGTGGCAACAATCCTCCTCTTTGTTTTGCACCATTTCCCTCTATTTCCGGACCTCACCAGTGATGGCATGGAAGATATGTTTTGTTTGTGAACTATTTCTAGTTGGATACCCGGTAGCCGCCAGTGTGGAACGCAGTGCTGCTGCAGTGAGCAGCACGTGAGAGTGCCCCCCATGGGAGGTATAGAGAGCTTCCACCTTCTGGCCACGCTCCCTTCCCGGCATAAAGACATCCTGGCACCACGTCACACTAACATACCTCACTAGGTCAAGGCCTTCCTCATTGGAAAACAATGAGAGCCCCCGGATGGCCTCTCCATTTAAGCTTGTTTCTGTCTGGCCCTTAGTTGCTGCTGTGAAGATGCTCGCACGCCCGCAGTGACAGGCACACGCTGTCTTAACAGAGAAACTTCTCAATCGCATGGCCAGCAGTCCCCTTTTTTCAGTAGCCAATAGCACCACAGGCAAAAATACTTGATCGCAGGCCCCTAGCCAGGAATATTTTTCGGGGTGGAGGGGGAAGGAGCTTAGTGAAGGCCTTGAAAAACAGATACTTTTATTTTTGTCCCCTGTAAAACAACCACCTTCATCTAAATTTTGGGAAAGAAGAAGGGGCTAACACCCCCTCAAAAGCTACAGGCCTGCTTGATCGTTCTTGTAATCAGTTACCCTGTACAGGCCGGCATCTCATGAATGTCACTGTGCTACATCTTGAAATCTTGGGTTGATAACACCTATTTGTTGACCCCGTGCCTTGAGTGCCTGATGTTCCCCATGTCACAAGAATCTATGAACCTGCGGCCATAGAGTTTTTGTACATAAAGGCAGTGGAGGAATGTCGCGTCCCTTCCTGGCCACACTTGTAGGGTAAGCCTTGTGCAAATGCATGTGCACATAACTAGAAAGCTGGCAACGTTCTCCGAAGGTGGGGTAGCCAGCCACCATTGTCATGATGTCAATCTGGAGTGTGTATTCAGTGATGCAGGCGTTTGTGCATCTGCCTTTGAGGAAGAAATACTGCAGACTTTTGAAGTTCTGGGTGATTATAATTGACAAAATACTATGAGCATAAAGAAAGATGTCATCTGAATTCAACAAGCAAAAAGTTTACAATTAATTCACCCGAGTTCATTTCATACATAAATTTAGCATACCAATTGAAGGAGCCCTACAATATTTTTTGATTTAGCCAGAAAACATGCCGATCAGTGCGCAAGACTCTTGTCAACATGCAAACCAAATATAGCACTGCACACAGTAAAGAATTCATAATTTTATAGTAAAGACAGTAGGAGATTATTTTCTTTGCTCTCAGTAACTACACAGTTGACAGAACTGACTGTGGAGACAAAGGAAAGCTCACTGCCATTGCATGATTCCACAGTTGAGCAAAAAACCTTCGTGACATTTCTACTGTGTGTTTCGACAAAACGGAAAGTGCTCAGAGCCTGTGACAAATTAAATAAATAAAAAATATGCAGATATAAGTCTTGAAAGACACAGAAAAAATATCTCATCCTTGCATTATTCTGGATTGATAATTGCTTGCTCAAAGTTCTGCTTTTTCATATGCTCATGTGAAGTGGTACTGCGTGCGATGAGCCAATCACTAGTCTTGAACTAAGCCGGCTACAACGGTAGCTACAGATGTACACTGTTATTTCCAGAACTACTAGTACACTAGCCAGTGCATGCTTGTTTTCTCCAATGAGCCTCACGAGCTGCACACCTCAGTATATATCCTTTGCATTTAGCTAATTGAACCCCCTTTAATATGAGCAACCTTGATTAGTTTACTCTCTGTCAGTTAAGCTATGCAAAACAAAGCTGATATCAATCAGGTTCGCATAAGGCTCGGCCATACTTCAGGGCAACATTCATGCTTGTGTTGTACAGGTACTGTGGCCACCACTCGCCTGAAACGCTCAGGCCATGACATGCACTGACATAGCTTCCTGCCCCCTTGTCATCCCTCCCTGTATACCTTTCAGCCCACTCATTGGGACAAAATTGACAAAGTGCTCAGAGCTTGCGACAAATCTCTGCAACTCCTCTTGAAGGATCCAAAGTATTGTAGTTGCAAAGCAGCTCTTTGACTAGCCTGTGTAACGCTGTCCCTTCGTACGACCCGCACCGCAGGTGTTGGCGCGGTGCCAAGTAGGTCACGGCGCTGATGCGTTTTGACGTCACGCTCCCCTCGCAGTGCTATTCGAGGTCTCTCTCTGCCTCGCCTGCTGCACGCTCGCCGCGGCGCCCGCAGCTGCCGCTTCGTCCATTCGCTCCGCAACACCTGCCGCAACCGCCGCTTGCTATGCTGCAGACTCGTCTGTTCACGCACAATAAACTTGACATGCGCCTAACGTACGCGTTGAAACATGTCTGTACGTGTCACATACAAAACCTACGCCAGGCATAGCTTCAAATGAATCTTCCAGCGCTCACTGCAGCCCCCGCATTGGCACTGTTCAACCCGTGGCACCACCCCTATGCAACGCTGCTGCTTCGCATCCCATCAGGGTTTCTTTTGGGGAGATGGCCCAAGTTTTTTTTTAGGGGCGAAGCTCCCTAAGCTCTGGGTCTGTACATGCATGTCTCTCTTGGTACGTGACCGACTAATTCTACGACTCACTCAGCAGGTGCGGGCAGACAGACAGATGGACAGTCAAGACGGACGGAGGTTTCACGGTTTAGCAGTAAAACTCTCTGAAGCTTTGCCCCACTCATCATCATTCCCTCCGTGAATATGCTGTAATTTTTTTTTGAAAGATCCACAAGGCAATAAGCTCCTACAGTGAGGTCATTCAATTACCACTTGGGAAGGTGCTGCAAAGCCATTTAACCTGGCAGATGTTTCTTATGACTTCATTATGTTATGTTTTGCATAAAAAAAGCCTCTTGGATTTTATTACTTTGCTTTCGTTAAATGTACTATATTGTTTGACCGTTTAGAACAGCTTCCTGAATCTGCAGAAAGAATATGAACTCAAGCTCTGAGCCTTTACCAACCAAGAATCATGACATGATTAAAGTGGGGTACTTCCAGATGCACTTTGACCACTAGGCACTTTTTTGATGTACACCGAATACATGTCTAATAAATGATGTGTATTCAACTAATACTAATGTGATTGATTTGATTTGTGGGGTTTAACATCCCAAAACCACCATATGATTATGAGAGACACCGTAGTAGAGGGCTCCGGATATTTCGATCACCTGGGGTTCTTTAACGTGCACCCGAATCTGAGCACACGGGCCTACAACATTTCCACCTCCATCGGAAATGCAGCCGCCGCAGCCGAGATTTGAACCCGCGACCTGCGGGTCAGCAGCCGAGTACCTTAGCCACTAGACCATCGCGACGGGGCATCTAATACTAATGTGATACACTGAATTGCAAGAGATACCTTTGGGATTTGCTACACCACATTCATATAGGTAACTGCAAGTAATCGTTGATTAAACACAAATTTGGAGTTTCCTATCAAAATGCTGATGACTGGGCTTAGATACAGGTGTACACTGAACATTTAGCACTAAGAACACTTTTGCACATGTAAACTGTATTTAGCCATTATAACCTTCAAAAGGCCATTTCAGTGCTCTCTCTTATATTGCTCATGAGTGTACGCAGGTGTTATCCTATTTCGTCAGAGAAATGCCAATACTATGAATGGGAATCAAACCTGTATCCTTGAGTTTGCAAGAACTTGCTAAATAAACATTATCTAGTGAAATATTTCCACATTTCTCAACCTAAACCATGCACAAAGAAGGCAGTTAAATATGATCTATCTGAAAAAAGCAACTATAATTTACAGAAGAAAACTTCCAAACAGAGACAAAAAAGGTGTGCTAACCGCAAGCATCCAAGGAATAATCTTGATCTTCTCAATCAGGCGAAAAATGTAGAAGAAGAGGAGCACCAGCGTAACCCAAAATGCGGTCATTGACACAAATCCATACCAGTTGGACGTGCTTGGAAAGTAGTAGTCCAGTTGAGAGCAGATGAACCCGATCAGGTTAATAATCTGCAATGACAGCACCATTAAGCACTTCTATAACAAGAGGAAGAACAAACAGGGTACACAACAAAAGGATATGTTTTTTTTTAACGCAATTCTTTGGGTTTCCATTGGAAAACAATAAGCTTTAGTTTTCATGCTAATAATCCGTGAATGTCCATAATAAAGGTAGTGCCAGGACTGTTTATTAAATGTTTATGAAGATTTATTATTAAAAAAACAATGTAGCAACACTTTCTGGACTGTTTTTTTTTAGATAACCAGTACTGTCAGTATCAGCAAAAATATTCTCAACACTCAACACTGTGTTATGTTGCTATATATTGCTTTTGAAATAAGGAACCTTCAATGTTGTATTTCAGTCCCGAGTAGTAATGCTACTCAGTTCTGCCTTTTTCATAGGAAGCATTGCTGCTGTCACGAATAGCAATTTTTTGTTTTTTTCTGTCACCACATGCCCCTTTTTGCTAAGGGGACTTATGTACTAACTAAATCTTTATATGCACTGAAAGCTAACTTCTCTCAGATTGAGGTGTTCTAATGGTGCGTTTCCTTCGTATACAGCTTTAAATGCATTTCATTATTTTGTTAGTTCTTACGGTTGAAACGTGAGGAAAAAATTTTGAAAACATAGTATTCAATCAAATATTTATCATGAAAATATTTGTACCGTATTTACTCTCGTAATCCTCGCACTCGCATGATTCTCACACCACCGTCATCGCCCAACAAAAATACGATTTCTCTTTTTCCTCGAGTAATTATCGCACCCCTGAAATTTGCCACAATAATGTTGCATACTCGTTCCAGCCACTGATGATGATAGCGTTATGATCTATTAACCATAGAGCATACTATTATTGCACCAAAATTCAATCCAATCCAATCCAAGCCAAAGTGGCAAGCACGCGTTGTGGCGTGATTTGTATGTTGAGTCTGTAATCTTGTTACGTTATGTGGCGATACAAAAGCTACACAGCTGCTTTCAAGTTGAAAGTGATGGACCATGCACTAACTAATGGCAACAGGGCCGCCGGTAGGCCCTTCGAGAGTACAGTTTTGCGTTTGCTACTGGTGATTGCAGCTGAAAGCTACCAAGACATGTTGGGCCTTCCGTGTGCCTAAGACTGGGATCGATGGTAAACTTTACTTCTTTAGAAGGTAACTGGAGACGATTCTGTTAAATGGCCATCAGCCCAATACTGACGTTCTTCGCTTACCTTTTAAGGGCTCCTGATGAGTGACGAATGCTACTGCTACACCCACAATGCCCGCAAGCTTTGCGTTCAGTATTCTAATTCTCAACTATTTCATTGCGCCTTTTGTGTCTCAAATAAATGTTGCCTTGCGTTGAACCTGTGCTTTTATTGTTCTCCCGTGATAATCACGTCTTGCGGCCACTTTGTTTTCTTTTTTGCTCTCTACGTTTTCGTGAAAAGTTTTCCCCGCATAATTCTCCCACCCCCCAACTTTGCATCGGTTTTCCGCACAAAAAAGTGCGAGGATTATGCAAGTAAATACGGTAAGTACAGAACTGCACTTTAAAAAAGGACGAAATAAAAGAACACAGACCACTGCAAGGACAATAATTGCACTTGTTATTTAAGGTCAGTAAGAAATCAGTGACAGTTGGACAGACAGCTGAGTAAAAAAGACTTGAAAATCCCATGTTTCATATGGAAGTGGCAGCATACAAGAGTGTAAAATGATACTATTTAGCCCAAGGACACCACTTCTCAACAAGGTGATGTAGTGCTTGTCTAAATTTACCATAGTTACAATATGTGGTCACAATTTCGCAATTCCTTAAACAGCAGAATGAGGGCAAAAATACAAACACATGGTATAGGGACAACGTAGTTGATAGATAGATATGTGGGGTTTAACGTCCCAAAACCACCATATGATTATGAGAGACGCCGTAGCGGAGGGCTCCGGAAATTTCGACCACCTGGGGTTCTTTAACGTGCACCCAAATCTGAGCACACGGGCCTACAACATTTCCGCCTCCATCGGAAATGCAGCCGCCGCAGCCGGGATTCGAACCCGCGACCTGCGGGTCAGTAGCCGAGTACCTTAGCCACTAGACCACCGCGGCGGGGCAGCGACAACGTAGTATGAGCAGAGCTAGTGAAACTCAAACAAGGTATTTTCAAGTATTGAGAAAAACTCGAGGAAATGCTTTTTTTAATGCTACACACACTAGACACTATCAGCACCTTTAGAACAAAGTGTTGTATGGTCTGATGGATTTCCAATTCTAAATGTTGTCACCTATCTGTTGCTGCTCCAGGCACCTCACAGAAGCCCTTCTGGTGGCAACAGAACCTTCGGCAACTATTAGCCACTGGCGTAGCCAGGAGCAGGGGTTATTGGGGAGTTCAAACATCCCCCCCTATCCTACTCTTTCAAATTTTTCAATTATGCATGCGTATATACACATGCGTACACACTTATATACACGTGATGTAACGTGACGGAACATACATACACATGATGCGTATATACACCTGATGTAAGAATATCAGTATTTCCCATTTCGTTTTTCTGTTTCAACCATGATCACTGCTACCTGCCACACTTGCAAAACTTTCTACTTTTTCAAGTGGTACCAATTGAAGTTAACTTCTACACTGACTGTCATCACTCCTGCCATGAGCAAAAAGCGAGCAAACTTCAGTGAACTGAGTTGAAATGATGAGCCTGATTTTAGAGGTTGCCTCTTCCAGAGATTATTTCAAGGAAAAGCCCCAGCCACAACTACAACACACTGATAGATTCTGGCAGACAGCACAAGACAATTCATGAGGCAGTAGCATCTAAGGTCACTTTTTCAGCATGCAGCAAGTCATCTTTCCCTTATACACAAGATATGGCACTGCTTCAAGCTTATGGGTATCACCAGCAGCGAACATACAAGTCTAGAAGCAGCTTACAATTTGAGCTCCTTTCAAGATGCCTGGTAAGGTTCGCAGATAGGATGGGTCGAAGACCAGCCATGAGACAGACCTAGTTGTTGTGGTTGTGGTCGTTGTGTGAGTGTCGGGGAAGCCCTGGCCTTGCATTCTGCCAGTGGGCGTAGTGACTATGACAATAGTCTGCTTGGAACGGCCTCCTACGAAAAGACAATCACAAGGACATCAACAATAGAGCTCAAGTTTAAATGTCTCAAAAAATTTGGCATTAAATAAATACTTTTTGAAAGAAAAAAGGTACCTGCAAGTCTTTGATGCAACACTTGATCAACTGAATATTATGTGATAGCATAATAGGGCGGTACTACTAGTATATTTCAATGATTACTTGTCAACCTTCATTGTATACTTTATGGTCATCTGAATGCACAGTAGTTATGACATTGTGGTGTGCTAATGCTGTCTATATGTCACTGCTTAGTGCTGCTGTCTGCAACTCCACAATGTTGACCATATGCTACACCAAAACAAAAGCAAAGAAACTTTTTTTGGCTCGTTTCTCTGTCACCGTATATGAGAAACGTGCAGCACCTACAGGTGGCACAACAGTCCACTGCACTCAAAGTTAATGTAACAGTGTATTAACTTCATGACAGCACTAATACACCACAAGTAACCATTTGTGGCCACTTCAGCTTCAACTGGCGTGCTATGGACTATTTCTCCATTTGCTATATGCGCATTGTATGCAAATATGTGTGCATGAAAGCGACATCTTTAATAAAACAACAAATGTGCAAGTGCAGGATTCTTTTATTACTAAAAAAAGGACAAATTATACAAAATCAATCATGTTTTCAATGCGACAGAGAGCACGGACATGTGAGAAAGTGTGCTTAATGAATGATTTGTGCAGCCGGCCAGTGTAAACCTCTAAGCATATGCCGTTACCATTGATATATTTATGCATTTTTTCTTGTCATTTTGATTGCTTATTGTTCAGTAAATGATAGCATTTGTGTCCTATATGCATTAGACAGCACCTTGTGATGGACACAAGTAAAATGTACAATTGCTCAACGGCACGTGGTTCATTTGTTAAAGGGCCACTCACCAGGTATGACAATTTCGAGCTGACAAGTGCAATGATTAGACAAGGCGTTCATGATCATGTCAGCCTAAATTTGCAATGCTACGCCCTTCGGAAATGAGTCAAATTTCAAGATGAACGCTGCTCCTCCCCTTTGCCGGCGCACGCGTAGAGAATGAGGGCATGACGTGGGCGTAGCAATGGCCCTATGTACACGGCAATGCAGTGACGTTGGTCCTCTACGTAGACGACTCTGCTATGACGTTGTCAACAGAGTACTACGTGACATGGCAAAAATTGTTTAACACAACATGCGTAGTTTATGTATTTGTTGCTTTAAGAGATTAATAAAACTTTAAATAAATAATGACACGCAATAAAGAATTGTGAGCGTTTTCCTTTCATTCTTTCCTGTGAAATGCTACAAAATGCAGGGCCAGTGTTTCGTATGCGTTCGTGTCCCCGTGGTCAGCGCATTAAGAAGACGACCGCCGTGGAACGCTCCTACGCGTTCGCCCACTTATTGTGCTCATCTACTTTACCGCGTCTAAGCCAGCGTTTCCAAACCATCCCGCAGAAACAGGCAGAAGACCACGAAATAACGCTGGTCAACAAAGCAACGCTGCTTGCGTGGTCGGGGGTTGGATTTGTTTGGCACGTCACCTCATGGTCGGATGCTGGAGAGGGGGGGGGGGGGGGGGGAAGAGATTTGGCTTGCGAAGGCTACGCGGAGGAGCGGCAAAAGTTTGGAGCTCACCTCCTCTAATCCTCGTTTTGCGCCGCCTCAAAAAACCTGTTTTCTCCCCTTGTGATGAACCGATTCGAAAAATTTTTGTGGCAAAATGTTCCTCATAGGACACCCAACAACTTCCACTGTCTAACTAAAATTCGGTATGGGGCCTGGTGAGTGGCCCTTTAATGTACAGCAGTTTCGCAAAACTTCCTGTGCTTTAGTTCAGCTCCGTTCATAGGCATCGCTTGGGCTGCACGAGTGCTTGAGTAAGTTTGTCACATGCCCGCTTTGCACACATTTTAGCTGTCATGCAGTGAAATAAAATGGTGTGGCGCAGCTTCGCATGCAAGTACAGTGCTGTTAATGACACTGGCAGCACACGGGGAATAAATTTTACTTTTATCATGGTCCGGGACGCGTTTTGCCAGGCATGCAGGAGGGCGCTGAGGTTTGTCTCTTCTTATCTTATGTCCGCGTAGTTGGGCGCTGTGTTAAAATACGTAGGGCTTTTTCCTTACTACGTTCCTGTTTGCGAACAGTGCCTCTAGACGAACTGCAGTACAGCAGAAAAACAGCAGCAGCAAACGAGAAAAAACTGCTGGATCTGTTGATGGTTTTTCACCAACAAAATGTAGACTCAAGATCACTTTGCCAGTTGTCCCTCGATTCCGTCAACACTAAAATATTAGTTACCTTGCGTGGAGCGTAAAGTCACAGCGAACTAGCTACAGCACGTACATCATAAACGTGCCTGCAGAATTACTTGTTTCATGTGGCATACACTAACGTAGTATTCCCGCCAGTTTCTGAAGCATGGTCACAGCAGAAAAATGGACAACTTTGTTCCACGTATGTAGTTCTTATAGTTATTGACACAGTTTACTGCATAGCAAGTCATATGCTACATTGCAAAGCACAGCTAACAATCTCTCGGCTCTACTCATGGGTGGGCAGCTGCACAGAGCATGCCAAAAGCTTTCACTCCTGCACAGTGGCGCCACTGGCTCAGTAAGCATTTTCTACCCCCCCCCCCCCTACACCACAGCTACCATAACATACCATGCAGCTATTGCTTTAGGATACACAACACAGTGACCATATGTATTTCTGATCATGTGTGCCAATACCTTTGCAAACCACAGCTACTGATTTATTACACCACCTGCATATAGCATAGTGTAGTGAAGAGCAGCACGCTATCTAACCTGTATTATATCAAAAGGAGTTTTCAAGAAAAGTACAAGCCCTGATATTATGTTTTTAACTATGAATCCCATTTCCCATTCATTCCGCCAAACAAAATTGGCTGAAGTGTTACAAGTAATTCTGCGGGCACGTTTATGATGTACAGTCCGTAGCTAGTTTGCTGCGACTTTACGCTCCACGCAAGGTAACTGATATTTTACTCTAGGTCATGAGTTACTTTCTACAAATGGCAATGATGGACTTTTCTTTAAAGGGGCCCTGAAACACTTTTTCACGTAACTATGGAATGAATTCACTGGATTGCCTCACAAATTCAATGCCTCAAAAATTTTAGAATCCGTCCAGTGCAAGTGGAGTTACAAAGATTCGTCCCATGCTGCAATTGCATTCTCTCTTCTTTCGTCCTGACAAAAGTGCTAGAATATAAGCAGGGAGGGATGGCAAAGGCAAAGAAAAACATCACGCACGCCTCGTGACCTTGAGCACTTTTTTTTTTTGAATACCTGGCTTTTTTCAGTGTGATCGCACACGCACAAGTGGACAAGTCGCGGCCTCCCGCGACGATCTCTGTAACGAAAGAGTGCACCATGTTCAAATCAGCCATTGATAGATGGCCTTCTACGAGTGATAGCTGGCCTTCTCCGAGATAGCCTTCTCCGAGTGATCAAGCCCGGCATCGAAGAGCCCAAAAATAATTGGCAGCTAAGATATTATTTCGGACAGCGCTTCAGGCGAGGATTGACCCGGTACTTCAGCCAGTAATCGTAGGTGAGCGCAGTTTCACATCTGCTTCTCTCGTGAGTAACCAAAGAGCCCTGCTCTCTGTTCACGTCATTTTATTTCTGTTTGATAGTCTAAACAAGCTTTCAGAGAAGAACCACAAAATGCACAGTCTTAACGATGCCAGGCCAACCCGCACTGCACCGCCTCCTCCACCAGCGTCTGCAAGGCACACACTCCCCAAGCCAGAAAAACTAGATATGTGCAATAATTGCAAGGTCAATTATCAACAGAAGAAAAGCAGGCTAAAGAAAACAAATAATTTTAGAGTACCTGTTAAGTACATTTGTGTTTTATGACTGCACAGAACTGTTTCCTTGAGTGGTTGGTATAAGCACTTTCGGGCATGAGCACTGCACTTGTTTTGAACCACACACACACACACACAAAATTTTGATATGTGTATCAAGTTTTTCTATGTAAGAAAAGAGACAATAAACCATGTTTTGCATACATAGGATTTTTTTTAACAGGGGCACTTTTGCTTATGTTTATTCTAACCTTGCTATGCTGTCCCAGCAGCAAGCGTTCAAAAGAAAATTTTTTATAATTACTATGTATAAGCTTTACGTCTGTTATTTCAACTTTGATGAAAGACCATTTTAATAGCTTCATTTTGATGTACGTAACAAAAATATAGTGCTATGCCTCAGTTTAATTTTTAAAACAATTTTCAACACCCTTCCTGGATGCCCTTTTCTTATGCAGTCCTGAAAGAGTAAAGTTCATGTTTTTGTCATGTGCTGCATTCACTGCACTGTATTTGCAAGTTTTTAGAGCACACATCCTAAGGCTGAACTACGCGCAGTGTTTTCACCAGTTTTTTGATGCCTCATTCAACGGCATCACACGATGTCGACGCTACTCGAGACGGCGGCCAAAAATCCTATCAATCAGTGCATGGCTTGAAATAACTTCCACCCATGTAAAAGGGGCACACCTTATTTCTGCCAAAGCAGCTGCCATCCACCTTGGAACTATAAAATCGTCACTATGCACTGTTTGTACTGCAGAGTTACCAACCATAGGGTAATCCCTGAATTTTCAGGCAATGTGTGGTGGTAATACGGATTTATTACCAGGCGTAGGGTAATCTCCACCATTCGTTCGTCAACGATCAGTAAAAAATGAAAAAGATTCACACATCTATGAGAGTGACATTCTTAAATAGAGTCGAAAACTAAACAGTTTTTTAAATAAAATTGGAACTGTTCCAATACGCACATCACCAGCATAAGGCAGAGATCAAAAGTAATGCATCATACATGCCTGCGCCAGCATTGTTTTTCCCATGGATATTTTTTTTGCCCTTTCTGCAGTTTTTTCTTCACTGTGGAGGAGCTTCTAAATTTCAAGATGGCAGTCAGTTTCAATACTAAAGGCAAAACGTCAGATGCCTCATTAAACATAAAAACTAACCAGATGCACGAACGGGAGCAATGCAAAAAATCATGATAGCATAATTAGCCACCTCACGGCACTATCTTGACGTCACAGATTTCCAGAATTAGTGATGCCATAATGAAGTCGTAGTGATCATGTTGGGCCAATCCCAGAGGTGCATTTCGGTACAAAAAGTTTGAAATGACTCTGACCCAAGAGGCAGTGCGAAATTACACTAGGTACAGAAATATTTTGAGGGTGGGAAGATCAATACAATGAACTGAGTCTTCTGGTTCATTTTCTCAACTATGAGTTTACACTCATCCCATACAAATACCAGGATGCTTTTTTTTTCCTCAGCTACTTGTTTTCATCTTCCTTAGTCTCTTTTGGAAGCTAATTTTCAAGCCAATGTTCAAAGTCACTATTGACTTCAGTGACTTTATACATCATGTGCATGTTTTACAGTGATGTACCATATTATTGTTACATTGCACTTCTTTAGGCGTAGGGTAAAATGTACGGTAGTGAGAAACGTTATGTAGGGTAAAATAGAGTAATTAAGGCCGTGGCGTAAAGTATTTGGCATAAATTTGTTGGCAACACTGGTGCACTGTGTACCTTGCAAGAATGCTTTACGTTTCTATTTCTTAGAAAGTACCAGCCTTTCAGCCCATCTATTGTTCAAGCAAAGATGGTGCCCGTGACATCAGTGTGTGCCTGCAAACAACCCGTTTTGTTCTTTAAAAACAAATACATATACTCGTACTAGGCCGTTTCACTAAAGGCTCCCTGAAAGCCGCCATAGTGCTCTCTGAGCTGCTAACACGCGTAACCACCCGAAAATGCACTGCCGAGGCTGTGACGTTGACTTTTCTGTCCCACTGCAACAGCTTGAAAAGAAGGAGATCTTCTCCATTAAAAAGGTTTACTGACACTAAAGTAGGACCCTGACCAATCTAAATATTTTCCCACCCATAATTTTCATGTATATATCAAAACGTGCTATAGGTGTGAGCAAGCAAAACCTAAACCAGCCGCAAGTTCCCATCCTACAACAGTGTACTAGATGGGTAAATGCGTCGTGCGGCACCAGAAATAAGGTTCTTGCCACGATCACTCCGTGTGCCATCAGAGGGCGCTGCTAGTCACAGAAGCACTACTCTGTTGTGATAGCTCTAAGAGTGGATTGCATGGCCAATTTTTTGTATCATTCCGAGTTATCATCGTGGAAGTTTGACTGTCTATGCAATTAATAATTACTGCTGTGCCACCTTATGATGAAATCCAGACTTCGACAATAGGCAGCAGCAGTTCTCTCACTATTGTGAGCGCATACAAAATGTAGCTGATCACAATTTAATGATGTCATTTTTGCCAGTTGAGCCAATAAAATTAATATAACTATAAACCTTCAAATAGTAATGAATGAATTTTAATGCAATGATGATGATGAGTGGCATTTAATGGTTCAAGGGCCAATCGTAGGTAATTGAAACAACGTCTTGGGTTTGGTATATATGGTCGAACACGGAGCATGAGATAGCCTGTAGCGACTGTTTTTGGGAGTGTGTTTGCTCCAAATGTCAGTACAATATGTTTTGTGGGGAGTTCTGCATTATTTCGCCCGATTTTAATGCGCTGAACATGTATGACATTCTCAACTTTACAGCCGTCCAAAAGTTCTTCGTCGGTAAGGTCTACAAGAGCTTCATCTGATACGACACCTTTCACTGTGTTCAATGTCCGGTGAGCGGTAACGGTGAGAGGTTTGTCCCCAAATGCAACAAGGTTGCTTAGTTTCTGATACTGGATTTTGTCTTTGACTTCTATTAGCAGGTCCCCACTGGTCATCTTGGTGGCTTTGTAGCCAGTGCCGATGGTATCAGTGAGGCATCTGGAAACTAGAAACAGTGATATGTTTGTTGCTTTTTTTCCTGTGGTTTCACAATGTATGACATGATATTTTGGGAACAAGCCTTGATTCTTCATTACACACTGTGATGATGATGAGCGGTGTCTTGTAGCGCAATGACCAAATGAAAACTGTGAGACTGCTTCGGTGCGCCCCCTAAAAAGGGGGCGATCACTTGGGAAGGGGTTTGGTGATCCCATGAAGGAAAGTGTTTGTTCGGCAACGGCGCCTACCACCCACCACGGAGCCCAACTAGGGGACGTGGCAGAGCATGTGAACACGTCTGCGCAAATCCAGCAGTACGCTGTCACTATAACCTAATATGGTTTATCCTAGGTTGGATAAGCACACAAGGTTAACCCTTGCCTCCAGGAAATTTTGAAGTAGATGGAAAAGAGAAGATAACAGGACAGATAAAAAGTGGGAGATAAAGACGAAGATGTAGGTAGAGAGAGATAGGAAAAGGCGACTGCAGATTTCCCCTGGGTGGGTCAGCCCAGGGGTGCCGTCTACGTGAAGCCGGGGCCAAAGGGATGTGTTGCCTCTGCCGGGGGGGCTTAAAGGTCCGAGCACCCAGCCTCAGCTCAACCCCCAGGATCCCCTTTTTCCTGGACACAGCTCAGTCACGCACGGCTAGGCGTGGAAGGGAGTCGAAACCCCCCCCCCCCCCCCCCCGTTAGCTCGGGTTCGTGGTGTCGCTACACACCAAATGCCTGCTTGCGCAGACGCCCCTGCAGGGCTGGATATTGTTGAGGTTTCTCAGCAGTCCTCTGACGTTCCACAGTAGTGTTTGTGTCATTTTAGTGTTGTGAGGTGCTGTGTGTACAAAAGTGTTGCGTTAGGTTACAGGGCCTTTTGGGGGCTCTGTGATTCGGGGTTTTTATTTCTTGGCGCGCTCCAGAGTTGCACCTACCCTTTGGCGTCTGAGGCGCCGCAGGAGTGGGACTTGTATCCATCACCTCTTGTAAGGTGGTGGATGGTGCCTGCTCAGCAGGCACTTTCACAGAACTTTCAGACCTAGCTGCGCTTGCAGTGGTCCGAGGTCCAGCAGACATGGGGGTCTGCCGACCCTGTTTGTCAGGTGGCGGAGCAGTACAGGCTGGTCCAGCCAGGGGCACTGGTGGCATTACTGCAGCTACACTCTGTGACATTTGCGGGCGCAGAAAAGTAGGGCGCGGTGCGCAGTAAAGTAGGGCGCGGTGCCCCGGCACGTCACATCGGTGAAGGAGGGAAAAATTTTAATGCAATAAGTCAGAGCTTAAATGCCTATATTTAATGTATATGAGTGTGTGTTTAGTCATAATAATAATATTATTATCATAATATGTGGACTTCAACGTCCCAAAACCACCATATGATGAGAAACGCTGTAGTGGAGGGTTCCGGAAATCTCGTTCACGTGGGGTTCTTTGACATGCACTTAAATTTGAGCAGACAGGGCTACAGCATTTTTGCCTCCATCGAAAATGCAGCCGCTGCAGCCGGGATTCAATCCCACGACCTGCCAGTCAGGCAAACTCAACGTCACACACACAATGTTGCCATTAATACTGGCAAGCGAGGTGAGCGTTTCGAGGCATGCAATAAATTTATTTGAAAAGAATCTGCAAAACTCTAAAGCTTGCAATTTGTCATGAATGGTGCAAACGTGCAAATGAGCGTACCCAGTGAATTTCATTGAGATCCACTGACCTCGAAAAATTGTCGGAGTTGGCCTTTAAGTCCTAGCACGCAGGTGCGATTCCTGCGGTCACAGCTGCCGCATTTTGATGGATAAGGGTGAAACAGAAAAAAAAAGAAAGGAGGGAGCAGAGAAAGGACAGAGGTCGTGGGATTCAGCGACCTCAGTCCCTTTGTAATATAATATACAAATGTATAAAACTGGTGTTTTTGGGTTTTAAGTGTGTTTCTTGTACACACCACACTTGTGGTGAATGTCCGTAAAAAAGTTCTTGGACGTTGTTGAGGTTTCTTAAAAGACCTCTCCCGGTCGACTGAATAATTCGTGTATCGATTCTGGGTGTAGATTAGTGCTGTGTGTACTGAGCGAAGTGTCGGCCTAGGTCAGGAAACCCTTGCCAGGCCCCCTGATAATATGCTTGGCCTAGTGCTTCAGTGAGACATGACACGACAAAAGAAGAAATTGTTCTTGCAATCTTTTGAGCTGTTTCACAATGACTAACATGAAATTGTGGGAAATTTTCTTGTGGTCTTTGAAAGGGATTAAAGTTGGCTTCGGTGCACCCCCTTTTTGGGAGAGGACGATCATGTAATTGAGAGAAGGGAGGAAACGTCATAGATTATGTGAACTTTTGGCAGCCATGCCAGCCCCTGTCGCGTTTATATCAAGGCATGCCAACGCCACCTGTACACAGCTACTATAACCATATATAATGTGCCCAAGGGAGAACACATACACAAGGTTAACCCTTGCCGCCAGAAAACAAGGAAGTAAATGGAAGAGAAGAGAAGACAGGACAGCTTGAAAGTGAGAGATAAAGACTAAGATGTGGGGAAAAAGAGAGACAGGAAATGGCGACTGTCATTTCCCCTGGATGGGTCAGCTTAGGGGTGTCGTCTACGTGAAGCCGGTTGATTTGATATGTGGGGTTTAACGTCCCAAAACCACCATATGATTATGAGAGACGCCGTAGTGGAAGGCTCCAGAAATTTGGACCACCTGAGGTTCTTTAACGTGCACCCAAATCTGAGAACACGGGCCTACAGCATTTCCGTCTCCATCGGAAATGCAGCAACCGCAGCCGGGATTCGATCCCCTGATTTGTGGGTCAGCAGCCGAGTACTTTAGCCACAAGACCACCGCGGCGGGGTGATTTATTGTGAATTCCAGGCCGTGTGCTGTGCTATATTATTTGGCTCGCGTGTTCTTGGAAGCCTCTACTACTGATTGGCAGCATTTTTCTGATCATGCAAAAAAAAAAAAAAAAAAAAACGAGCTTGAAAACTCTTCGCTGAAGGCAAAGTCAGCGCAAAACATTCCAGGTTTATTAATCCAGGGCTCGTTTCGACACGTTCGCGAACAAATCAGTGAATCCAAGTAGGGCAGGTGGCCTGGCTTGACTCCAAGGCAAGTCACGCACGCCGGCTGGCACAATCCGAGCGCGCACCTGCCATCGCGGCCGCTTGTTCGGGCACTTGTTAAGACACCTCGATGCAGCTGCCTCATGACTACTTCAAGTCAGCAGAGTGATTAATTTATTCCGCCGGGCGCTGGTTGACGCAGAACTAGCGGAAGTTTTGAACACCGGCGCTTTTTTTTTTTCTGCCCACGCGGAATACGGTACTTAGCGGCGCAGACAACAATGTACACGGCGGCCAGGAGGAATCAATGGTGGCGACAGTTTTGTGTTAACATCTTCCTTTGTTTTGCCTGCATTCATGATGAGCACTAACACTTTCACACTATCACATTTGGTGCCCTACACCCGCCACATAATGATCCGCGTAACAGATGGCGCTACTAGTATAAGGCTGGAAGGTAATGCATTATTCGTTTTTTTTTCGTTCAAATTTCTGTCTGTTCTATGTAAAGAAAAAAAAAAGAGGGAGAGTCTTGTGTGTAGTTACTGGGTCTTTATTTCCAAGATAAGAGTCTCTCAGTGTTGAGACCACAGCTTTTGCTTTTTGCATTCATGGAGGCTGTCTTGGACGACATTGCAGAGCAAGTGAAGTGAGAGGTCTTATATTAATATAAAAAAAGAGAAACGTACTAGGACAAAAGAAGCCAATGCACGAGGCTTGTCGCGTCACTTTTATTGCTGATTTAAGGAAAGCGACGGTTGGCTAAAGTGCGAGTATCCTTTGAAGGCGGGGAAAGGTGTGTCTGTTCCGCAGTGTTTCTCGTGACATGCACCGCAAGTCCGATTATAAAGCGAAATACTATCCCCTCACGATAATTGAACGCGAAAATATATAATGGCATCATGAGAGAAAATCTCAAAGGAGTTGTACACATAGATATGTGTCAAGCTCCTGTCCTCAGGAACCGACATATCCCTTGTTATGAACGGTGAAACGCTCATATTATAAACACACACACACACACACACACACACACACACATTATATATATATATATATATATATATATATATATATATATATATATATATATAGTGATTGTTCCAGGAAAAGAAAAAGCCACATATTTCTGTCCGCCTGTTGGCGACACGCACAGTGCCTTGTAGGGGTGGGGGGAAGGAGGCATAAAAGGAATGGTGGAAAATATGTAAAAAAAATGGCCCAAATCTACGTGTTACACTGTAAATGTCGTCGAAAGACAATAGTCTTGCGTCTGGAGAGAGTGAACAAAGCCTTTAGTTGATGTTCTGCGCAAGAAAATCAGTGAATGATATTCTGAAGGCGCTGCGTTAGAGTGCCTCGAGCGTGTAACGGAGGCGAACAAGCGCATCTAGGCACGTTAAACATGAGCGCCATCTGGCAGTTATCTTCGAAAACTAAAGCATGCCCGACCGCAGAGAAAGATGCGCGCCAGTCACGGGGGTTATTAGGTGTAGAATGGAAAGCGACGGGCAGGTGCCACCACCATGCCCTCGTAGCAAAGCGTTGAAAACACCTTCTTGAGCATCGCGTTGCACTGTGAGCACAGCACGTTTAACGCTACAGTCCTTAGAGTGTTTTGTGTGTGTCCTCTTCTAGTATAAAGGCAGACATACAAAACAGACATGTTATGGTGCCTCAGATATGCGGAATATTTGCTTTTTAAAGACGATAGTTTTTCTTGGGGACCCCCGACGAAGAAATTTTGGTCTGTCTGTCTGTACATTTGTCTATTTGTCTGTACATTTGTCTGTCCGCTTTAACGAAACCTCAAACGGCACAAAACGGCCAACCCCATTCGCAGCGCCCACCAATATTGCTCAAGGTTTAGCATTCATAGTTGTGCGATTGTCAATTAAAAAGCAATTATTGCGCATATCTGAAGTGCCACAGCAACGCTTCGATCTTTTCTATGTCTGCCTTTATACTAGAAGAGGCACACACAAGTAACTCCAAGGAATGTAGCGTTTAATCGCGCTGCACTGACAGTGTAACGCGATGCTAAAAAAGGTGTTTCCAACGCTTTGCTACGACATCACGGTGATGGCACCGGCCCGTTTGCATTCTACTCCTTATCACCTCCGAGACTGACGCGCATCTTTCTCTGCGGGCTGCACGCCTTTGTTTTCGAAGATAACTGCCAGATGGCACTTGTGTCTAACATGTCTAGATGCCCTCGTTTGCCTCAACCACACGCTCGAGGCACTCTAACGCAGCGCCTGCAGAATACCATTTACCGATTTTCTTGCGCAGAACATCAAATAAACGTTTTGTTCACTCTCTCCAGACGCAAGACTATCATCTTTCGACGACATTTACGGTGTAACATGTAGATTCAGGCCAATTTTTTTTAAATTGACAATCGCACAACTATGAACGCTAAGCCTTGAGCAATATTGGTGGCCACTGCAGATGGGGTTGGCCGTTCGGTGCCGTTTGAGATATCGTTAGGGTGGACAAACAGACAAATGTAGACGGACAGATAGACAGACCAAAATTTTTCTGTCGAAGGTCCCCAAGAAAGACTATCATCTTTAAAAATAGGACAGGCCAGCACCAGAAAAAGAGGGAGATAGAAAAGTTGGGAGCCGGTCGAAGGAGTTCGAGCCACACAGCGCTGTCGGGAGGACGTGGGCGCCACAATCGTTCAGCTTAAAATCCTCTGAGCAACTCTAAAATGCTTAAGGCCTGACCACAGGTGCCCGTTCCATTGTGTCAGCGCATCGCTGTTTGATCACACACACACACACACACACACACACACACACACACACACACACACACACACACACACACACACACACACACACACACACACACACACACACACACACACACACACACACACACACACACACACACACACGTACACACGCACACATACACACACATATATATTAGGAGAAACAAGTGTGTACTTAAGGGCTCATTCTTCCGTGTTTTGACACAATATTAATGAGATATAACAGACAATAATGCCAAGGAAGGTATAGGGGAAGTTATGAGACAAATTGTAATGTAAATATGAAGAAAGAAAAATAGGGTGAAAAGATAGCTTTCCATGAGCAGGAACTGAACCTGCGACCTGCAACCTTTCTAACACCGAACCCTACTATCAACCATGGTGCCCGACAAGACCTACCTGCTACTATTGTGGATATCGGGGACATGAGCGTCGTGGGTTTGACACAACCGGGATGACTTTGCCACTGCGATCACTTTCCAGCACCGTCTTTCTGCTACGCTTCACGGTCACTCCTCTTCACCATCAGTAACTCCTGAAATGGCTCCTCGCTACCGTAGTGCCAGGCATCGCTTGCCGTCCCTTCTTCATCACTCTAGGTCACCACTTCAACCAGTCTCCCAGTTCGCCAACCATCGCCCGGAAAACTAAATTACGCAGCTTCTGGAAAAGCTGCATTTAGCGAAGTTGGAAAAATTCCTACAGGACATCCTCATAATATATCTGTTTTAGTAAAAGGCATAGAAGTGGAGGCATTATTAGACACTGGTCCATTGATGGACTTTTGCATTATGTACAATTTGCAGTACTTAGTTCGTGTACTCAACAGCTAATATTAAGATGGGACTTTCAACTGCGTCCGCATCTATCTGCTGCCGGCAACGCATTCTCCACATGAACGATATCACCTATTCACTTCACGCAGATGACGCACCACTTCATTTTTATGCTGCAGAAGACATTGAGCTACCTCCGCACAGTCAGCGAATCGTTACCCTTCTGTCTGATTTTATTGACCGCGGCGATGTGCTCGTACAACCCTCCATACGCTGTGTCACCAGAGGGATAGCCTTCACATCAGGCCTGGTTCGTTTCGACGATGGCTTCGCATTCGTTTGTGCAACAAACTGGACGCCCGAAAAAATTCTGGTTCCGCGCTACACCGGATCCTTTCTCTGTGGTAACCTTTTAAGACGCTTCGCCTGAAGATCCCCTTGTTGAACGTTCCCCATCCATCTCCACTCTCAAAACCAGCATCAGCTCTGACCCGACCCTTTCGCAGACCCAACGGCTGCGTGCCTTGCTGACTAACCACGAAGATTCGTTTAACGTCCATTCTCCCGTATTGGGACAGACGTGCATCACCAAGCATCTGATCGAAACTGATGGTATGTCCATCATTGGTCGTTGCCTATATCGCGTATCTGTAGCCGAGTGAAAGGTTATTGAAGAAAACGTTGACGACATGTTGAGATGGAACATAATACTCTGCTAGCCCTTGGTAATCACCTGTCGTCTTAGTTAAAAAAAAAAAGATGGTTCTGTGCGCTTCTGTGTACATTACTGGGCGCTAAACAAGATCACGCGCAAGGATGTATACCCTATACCATGTATAGATGATGCCTTGGATTCGCTACAGGGAGCTCAATACTTCTAGAGTCTGGATATACGTTGGGTATACTGGCAGATACCGATGCATGAGGCCGATAAAGAAAAGACGGCATTTTCGATTTCAGATGGACTTTACGAGTTCAATGTAATGCCCTTCGGCTTCTGCAACGTGCCCGCAACATTGGAGCGCATGATTGACACAGTTCTGCGTGGTCTGAAGCGGAAGACTTGCCCGTACTATGTGGACGACATCATTGTTTTCTCGTCAATAGTCTCGTCAATGTAGCATGTATATTACGTTACTGGAGTCACAATTAAGGCTTTCAGTTATGCAGAATTTCAAATTCTGCATAACTGAAAGCCTTAATTGTTACTCCAGTAACGTAATATACATGCTACATTGCAACATCTGCAGACAAGAATATATCGGCCAAACAGACATGCCATTTCGGCTGCGGTTCAATAATTACCGGTACCACGCCACTTCACTGCCGAAGCTACCTTTATCTAAACATCTGCGCCTGCCAAACCACAGTTTTGAAAATATCAGCGTAACTCTTTTACAGTCCGGTTTCTCAAACAGGCGCGAGCGCGAACAGCGTGAGGCATACTTTATTTTCAAATTTCGAAAATTAGTAGCCGGCATCAACGAGGACCCCGGAAAACTCTCCTGCCTCCGAGAAGTAAGCCAGGAGGAAATTGGTGACAAATATTGATAGCTGGAGACCATACTTGTTTTTTCTGACTGACTCGTACGTGTACACTGTCCTTTCTTGTTTTTTTGTTTTTCTTGTTTTCCTTTTTTCTTTTTTTTTTCACATGCACATACAAAGTGTTTATGTTCGCCTACCACTTGATGACCATTGAAGAGAAACGGACGAAGATTAAAGGTAAAGAGTCGACCGACTCATTAAGGGGAAACCCTTTCTTTACGCACGCAGTCACGGACCTCTCCCGCCACCGCAGCGACAATCTTGGGTGGCCCTACACACGTCGAGAACTGAACAGCACGTGATAAAAACCGGATGTGGACGTACACGGACAGTTGGTTTTGTTCTGAGTGTTGCAGGGGTTCTTTTTTACTTTCTTTCTTTTCTTTTTCTTTTTTTTCTTTTCGTCTTTTTTCGTCCCCCTTTTTTCTTTCTTTTTTTTCTCTTTCTTTCCTTTTTTTTAGTTCCCTCTCACTCTCGCAAACATCTTTCAAGGCGAGAGGGACGCGGCAGCAACGAAGTTTGGAAGTTCATGGCAGTATAACTCATCCCCTGATGAAGGGAGGACCCCTCCCGAAACTGTTGGGAAATAAATATATTTATCCTTGTTGACAACGCTCCCGTTGTGCCATATCCCATATCTATATATATATATATATATATATATATATATATATATATATATATATATATATATATATAATATATATATTGTGAGCGCAGTCTCAAGGATCTTTCTTCGATAGTTCATGCCGGTCTTGGAGTTCAGGATGCCCTCTTTCTTGAAGCGCGTGTCAAACAAGTCCATGCTGAACATTTGACTCCACAAGTAGCCGTAGTAGCGGGAGTCATATCCGCCCATCAGATGGGAGAACTTAGCAGCAAAGTTGGTCCCCGGCTGCGGCTTGTAGCCGACAAGTTTTTCCTGGATCTCTGCAAACAGCTTGGCCGTCTCTGCCTCCAGTTTGACATGTAGTTCCAAATCGAACATGGCCAGAGTGATCTGGCGCAGGTTGAATTGGCCCACATTGGCGAGCCGCGAGGCAATCAGCAGGTCAGCCAATTCCTTGGGAAGCGGCTCACCCGAGCTGTAGTGCTTGGACATGCGACCCAGGCTTTCCATGTCCCAGCACCGAACAAGAGTGCCTTGCTGTTGTATGGGCGGTACAAAAATTTCGCCCATACCTCCACGGCCGCGACTTCGCAGTCGTCACCGACCCCAACGCATCGTGCTGGCTTTCGTCGCTAAAGAACTTATCGGGTCGTCTTGGCCGCTGGGTGCTTCGTTTACAAGAGCACAACTACAGAGTCGTCTACAGGTCTGGTAAGAAGCACCAAGATGCTGATGCTCTCTCTCGCAGCCCTCTACCCAACCGTAATAGCCCACCGTCACCAATTTCCACAGCAGCATTACCCATCGCAGGTCTCAGTTGGCTAAGATCCGGCCGCCCTTCTACCCTTGTGTCGCATCAACGCGTTGACCCTTACTGCCGCTCCATAATAGCACGCTTAGAAGGTACATCCACTCCTCCGAACGCCCAACTTCGCCGACAACTGAAAAAATTTAAGCTTCACGATGGTGTTCTACATCGCTATATTTACCACGTTGAAGGAAACAAATGGGTCCCCGTTATACCACGTTGTCGACAACGTCAGGTTCTTGAGACATTCCACGATGATCCTGCTGCTGGGCATCTCGGCTATCACAAAACGTACGACAAAATACGCAGTCGGTTCACCTGGCCTGGCCTCTCATCCGCGATTGCCAAATATGTTTCTTCGTGTGCATTATGTCAACGGCGGAAACGACCCACTACTGCTCCTTCTAGCTTTCTCCAACCTCTTCCTTGTCCCGCTTTGCCATTCGAAGTCGTCGGGATAGACTTGTACGGCCCCCTTCCCGTGACCTCCAATGGAAATCTTTGGATTGTAATGGCTGTTGACCACCTCACTCGTTACGCGGAAACCGCCTCACTGCACGCTGGTACAGCCACTGAAGTAGCCGATTTTTTTCTGCGTGACATATTTTTACGCCATGGAGCTCCACGTGTTCTGCTCAGTGACCACGGCAAGGTCTTTCTTTTCTCTATTGTTGCTGAGGTTCTACGCGCCGCCAACACCATCCACAAAACAACTACTTATCATCCTCAAACAAATGGCTTGACGGAACGCTTTCATCGTACCCTCTCGAAATGATTGCCATGTACGTTAACCCTGACCACACGAACTGGGATGCCATTTTGCCATTCGTAACGTTCGCCTACAATACAGCTACGCAATGCACCACCGGCTTTTCTCCCTATTTTCTTGTCCATGGCCGCTCTCCAAGTGTAACTCTGGACGTCTCCTTCCTTTCGGCTCCTGCTACCTCAGCAAGCCCTTTATCCACACAATTTTTGTCTCGCCTCGAGCACTGCCGTCATCTGGCCCGAATCAACACGAGCATCTCTCAGGAAGCTCGCAAGTCTCGCTACGACTCAACACACCGTGCTGTCACCTTTTCCCCAGGAGACGAAGCTCTTCTGTGGA